>NC_064214.1:11785237-12087410 GCF_023101765.2 Spodoptera frugiperda | reverse complement strand
GTGGCACTTTATGGTTTTTAGAATTGGGTCCGTCTATAAACAACAGGCTGAATAAGCAAGTACCCCAGTTGGCATAAAGTAGTCAAAGGACGGGAAAAAACATTTGATCAACAAATCAACAATAATCTGAACTGTCAGATTTGAAATTTCAAATAAAATCACCACAAACGGGAGCCAACATTGGTCGCTAAAATTGCAAAAAATTGTGTGTTTGGAGGATTTTTAGAGTATCTGTATGGAATACTATATTATGATTCAAGATTAGTTACAGTTACTTCAATATTAATGCTTTTAGTGGTATTTTAAATTTGTAAATTAAGTATAACTTCACGATGGAAGAATCGATTCTACGGTATGAAAAAATTGACTTCCTAGGAGAGGGACAGGTAAATAACACTATATTTTTACATTATAGTCATGTCAGTAATTATACTGAGCTGAAAATAATTAATATAGTAAACTACATAACCTCCAAAACTTTGTTATAGTTTGCCACTGTCTACAAAGCTAGAGATGTGAAGACGGATAAAATTGTGGCGGTAAAGAAGATCAAAATAGGCTCCCGTCTGGAGGCTCAAGATGGTATCAACCGAACAGCTTTGAGAGAGATAAAGCTGCTGCAGGAGTTGCAGCATATCAATCTCATTGGTTTATTAGGTAAAACTTATGTTATTACATACTTACATTACTTCTCTAATACTTGTGAATATATATCATTCAACCACACTTTTTGAGTAGTCTGTATTTACTAATTTAGAAATTGATGTGATAGCCACCAAGACAGGGCATGAAAATTAATAAATTGAAGTTTTTTTTTCTAAATGTTTGATGTGAAAACTATTCAACAATCATTCCTAATTTTGTTGATAGAAATCTGTATTTGTGTATAAGGTTTTGGAATTTTTCTTTTCTTTCAGATGTATTTGGACAAAAATCAAATGTATCATTAGTGTTTGACTTTATGGACACAGATCTAGAGATAATTGTTAAGGACAATACTATAGTGCTCACTCCAGCTAATGTTAAGGCTTATATGATTATGACTTTAAGAGGTAAGATATCATAATTGAAATAATAGTAATAGTCTAGCTTTTCTCCATTAATTTACGGAAGTAAACCATGATTTTTAGTTAATTCAGTATGTCTCACAATAGTTATTATAAAACCAGCATTTGTTTAAACTCAATATTTCACTAAATAGGTACTATCATCAAACTAAATTTTTGACATAAACATACATGTAACATAACCGCACCCTTGTCTCTCAAAGAGGTGGGCAGAGACAATAGATTGCAAATTCAGACAAATCTTACATACTTCTTTCACTTCATTGTTGTTCCTGCTGCTTAAATGAAAATAAAAAGAAAACAGTTTAAATCTACAACTCCTATTCTAATTTACTTTGATTTTGGAACCTGTGCCTGTTGTGTGACTTTCATTTCCACAGGCTCACTTCCTATTACTTGCGCCACTTAACATAACTGGTGAAAAGTGGGTGTTAACATTTGTACCTCTGCTTTCTTCTTTGGCTGGGTATCAACTCATTGCATGTTTGATCATGGGTTGCCACTATTGGCTCATAAGACACTCAATGAGTTAAAAACTCAATTTTTTCATAATTGCAGGTTTAGAATACTTACACCAGAATTGGATTTTGCACAGAGATTTAAAGCCTAACAACTTGCTTATAAATCGGGAAGGAATTCTAAAGATTGGTGATTTCGGTCTGGCAAAGGCCTTTGGCTCTCCGACCAGAATAAATACTCATCAGGTTGTCACCAGGTGGTACAGGTAATAATTTTATTGTTATAATATTAATTTATGTTCTAGAATTTTGATTTTGGAACTTATATTATGTTGATTATACATGTAATAAAAATTCTATAGTAATTAATTACAGTATATTTACATCCAGATATCAGTCATAAATTCACAAGAAATTATAATATAGAACCTTATATAATTACGTACTATTATTATTCACCACTGACAGTGTGACAGCCCCGACTATGGAAAGGTAGAACAAATTACTACTACTAAGAGTTCGGAAATTGATCCAAGGAATGGGCTAGTACTTGTGTTTGTGACCAATTCAATGTGTATAGTATATACCCTTATATTTCAGATCCCCAGAACTATTGTTTGGAGCCAGGCAATATGGCACAGGTGTAGACATGTGGGCGATAGGTTGTATATTAGCAGAACTACTGCTGAGAGTGCCCTTCTTACCTGGAGAGTCAGATCTGGACCAACTTTCGCGTATCTTTCAAGTGTTTGGCACACCAAGTGAAGAAACTTGGCCAGTGAGTATTATTAAATGTATTCCATTTTTCTAACATAGTCCTACAGATAAATAGATTTAGAATGTTCATAAAACTCTGTTGTTCAGCTATCACTGTAGACTTCAAATAATTTAATAGTATCTAAATCTAAATTACAATATACTAGTTGCAATTTGATTGTATTAGGACTAACATTATTTTATTGTTATCTTTTATCTAGGCCTAGAATCCTAGATGAAGATGATAATACTTGAAAGTCTAACAAAGTATTTTACTTTTGTTTTTGTTCATTCGACTTTTTGTATATTTTCAGGGTATGAAGAACTTAACAGACTATGTGCAGTTCAAGCACTTTCCACCGCAGCAGCTACGCCACATTTTCAGCGCCGCGTCTGATGATCTCATCCAACTGTTGGAGAGCCTACTTGCTCTGTATCCACCCAGCCGGTGTGATTGCACACAGGCATTACAGATGGCGTATTTCAGGTGATTATTTTTTTACAATAGTTTAGTAACAGATAACAGATAGTCCTTTGTGAATAACACTAATGTATTTATTTTTCAATACTTGTTATTGTGGTTTTATATGTTGTAATAATATGCAGATATTGCATCGAAATTATTAATTGAAAATAACTGCTTACTCATGTGAAATTACTGAGAAACACTACTAGTTTCAAGCCACAACGGAACTCTTATTTTACAAACTGTGTGCGGCGTCAATTGGGTGCGAGATGTCGTCTTTTCGCGCACGTTGTTCAAAATTGTCGATTCATACAAATACTAAATTACAAAATACTTGTTTCAGCAACAAACCAGCTCCATCAATAGGCTCCAAGCTGCCTATGCCTTCCAACATAAGCAAGATAGAGGCTGAAAAACCGTCGCTAAAGAGAAAGCTGCTGGAAAACATCGATGGCGGTTCCTTAGCGAAAAGACTACAGTTTTGACTAGCAAACAACTTAAGACATTCTTAGTACTTGCTGGACTTAGTACAATGAAAGTGCAATTTACCTTATAATAATGATTGTTGATTATAATGATGTTGACATTAGAGGTAAAGCTAGAAACATGTAATTATTGACAGATATTATACCTCGTGCAATGTTACACAGGTGTCTATTAAATATAATTCCAGTCTTAAGATGTTAAATGTCCTGTATTTATAGCATTTCAGATGATTTTATATGTTATTGCTGATTAATCAAAATAAGCAGACTGCTTCAGCCAATGATAACTGTGTCAATATGTGTAATTAGAAAACGTCAATTTATGTAATGTTTTGTAATTTTATGCATTTTTGTTTTTGGATTGTTATGGCATATGCACCACTTCAACTAATTGACAGAACTGAACTGCTAAGACTTGCTGATATTAATTACAAAACTTTATTGATAAGAGAAAATATAGATTTGATATTAAAATATACTTTTATTTATTAAAAACAATGATAACTGTAAAATAAAAGTACAGTTTGTAGTAAATATAATATTTCAAGTTATAGCTTAATTTTCTATGCACCAGAATTTAAAAACATTGACAAAATTAATCTCCTAATATAAAGGATTATCGATACGGACGTAAGATTATCATGATTAAATATGAACACGTTAGCAATTACAATATAAAAATAATTCTTATGTGAAATACATTGTAATGTAATTATTGTATTCAGTAGAAGTATACGACTATAGTTGTCGTATACCCAAATAGTTAGAGACCTATCCTTGGTCTATTTGATGCCTGCTCTAGAGAGCGAAGCATATACTTGATTTATCTTATGCACACAACAACACTGGTGCGTTGTAAATGTCCTATTTCTGTCTCACGTTTACTTGGGCAGCGGGACCGACACTAGTCTGAAAAAGAAACGCCATATTTATTTACTAGAAAAAGATAAATAAATAGACTAGGTAAAGAAAATGACAGACGAGCTCATTCTCCGTATTGTGTAGGCAGTGCGTGCGAGATGTGCCTTAGTAGAGCGCTCTGGAACGTCCAGTACGGGCAACGGCCTTTCGTATATCACTACGTCACGGCACTGCACCTGTAGTCCTGGAAATAAACAATACTACTAAATTGTCCAGACCTATTTCATAGGACACCATGATCCACGATAAACATTATAAACTGTACACCCTGGTTAAACATTATTAATTAGATGCTAATCTTATATCTTGCGTTGCCTATCGAAATAACTCAGTAATTGGAAAAAAGTTCCAAAAAATATTTTAATGTTATTTTGTCACTACTCACCACTGTCCGAGTAATCGCCGTTGTCGTTAGGCCTCTGTGCGACTGTTTTGCTCTTCTTAATGGCGGTCTGTACACAAAATTTATATCTGTCCCTTCTTTAATTTCTTACATCTAATTTTTTTCTATTTTATAGCTTAATTTTCTTGCAGCTTATACATTCACACTTTCTGTAGGCAAACACAACATTTTAGTATATTGACTATAATTTCTGGAATGATGATTTATGCAATGTTCTAAGTGCCAATTCATAGTTGAATTAAAAACAAAAATATTGTGTAAGCCAACGAAAGTAACAAAAGTACAAGGAGAATCATAGAATCAAATGAAATGGCCTGAGAACATTGTCTTACAATAATTTACATTTACCTTGGGCGAATTGGACACTACTGACAAACGTCCGTAGACGCCATATTTGCGTTCGTCTTCTGGCCTTAGCGTTCCCATTTTTTTCATGACTAAATAAATCTGTGGGTAAAATGTAGTTTTAGAATTTCATCCCTTTTGAATGATAGCATATTAGAATTTTACACGCGTATGGCTAACCTGCTCTAACATGCCGTAACTTCTTATGAGGAAATCCCTCTGCGCCAACAAATTGACTCTCTCGCGTTCCTCTTTCTCCACGATAGGATCAGGCTCGAACGAACACAGCACGTACGTAGGCTTGACCTCTTTCTCGGGCACCTAGTTTGTTTTCCAAATATAAGTACACTTAAACTAAGATTTTTTCAACTATGTAAAAAGAAAATAAATAATAGTTTGGTGAATTTAAACTTTATTTGTTATAACAGTGATGGGTAGCAGAACTATATTAAATTATTGTTATATGTTATCGTTATTTTATCCTTATATACCATTTCAGTTTACAGCAAATGGAGGTGGAAATTTAGGCCTGGTATCATAATCAGTGTCGGCGTAAGGGCCACTGACACCCCGGGCGAAAATATTGTGGCGCCCACTTGAGGAAAGCAATATCAAGTGTTAGTAGTAGTTTTAAATTTTTTGGCGCCCCCAGACTTTGTCGCCCTGGGCCATCGGCCCATCTCGCCCCCCTAACGCCGGCACTGATCATAATTGAATACAAATGTTAGCAGGCACTTTAAATGTAGAAGTCTCTTAATAATAACTTATGATTACTTTTCGTTTTATTTTAACTTTTTTTGTTTTGACATTCTGATTTTTGTTGCGGCTTGGTAGCTCTGTGCAAATCGGTTTCCGTATATTTGAAATTCCTTGATAACAGCCTGTTGTATCACTTCTGACGAGGGGTACCCCTCGCTTCATGTCCGGAAACCATTCACCTACTTCAGGTAAAGATCCTATTAAAATAAAATCGTTAACCGGTCGCTGTGGTAGTGGACTGATTAACTCGTATTCTTCTTTTTCAGTTTTCTCAATGACTATATTTTGACTAGCGTGAAAAAACCAGTCTTCAACGCTAGGTATAATATTTTTAAACGAATGCTTTACCTTTTTGGTCGATGCCGTACTTCTGACTACGCGGACGGGTGTTCGTTGGTCATCTAGGAACCATTCACTGACTTTTGGTTCTAATAAAGTGACATCACTAACCGGTTGCTGAGAGAGCGAGGGTTTGTTGCTGAGCTTCTTATCTTTGTCATCTTTGTCTTTGCGTTTCTGTTCCTTGTCAGCGCGAGCCTTTGCTTTGCTCGGCTTTTCTGTAATTGTAGTTGTAGTGATTGCGGTAGTGGTAGAGCTTCCTTCTTCAGGTTTCTTCTCACCTTCCTTGGGGCCCTTCGGTTGAGATGGCTTCTTAAGAGCTTCGGCTTTGGCTTTGGTTTGCTGAATGTTATGAAGATATGTAGTGAATTGTAGAGTTATATGTTTATTATGTTTTAAAAATGTGGGTGAGTGATAATGTTGTTTAGAAGTACCTGAAATTCTTCTCTCTGTAAGCGCGTGCAGTCTCCTCGGGCCCGCGATGAAGCGGTACCAGTGTAGAGCGAGCCCGACGGTTGTTGGAACAGGGACGCGTACTGTTCACCCACCGGGTACACACGTCTGCAAAAATAAAAAATCTTATAATATAAATATTACATACTTTAAGAAGAAACCTTGAAATTTGTGGTGTGTAACTGACCTATAGTTTCCTAGATGCGTTTCCTCCCATTGTATTTGGGTTTGCCATGGACTCTTTTCGGGTTCTTTCTCTTCTGTTGGTGTAAATTCTGCAAATCTGCAACAATTTGTTCGTTAAATTCTGTCCCTACTAAATTACTTTGTACTGGTCCTTCAATTTCAATGCACTTCTGTTAAGTATACGATTTATTTGTATTATTAAAATCTCTTGCATATTATTAAATGGTCTTACTTGTTTGTCTGAAGGAGCCGGTCTCGTATCCTCTTGCGGTCCTCTTCGAGAACTCTTCGCTTATCACACTGCCATATATTGAGCATAGTCAACGTGTCTGTGAGTAGACCTTCCTTCACCTCGCGGTCCAACTGCGTGTCCGTGTGAAAACTCGGCGAATGATTCACCTGGAAATATGTTAAATAAATAAATACTCTAACTTCATTGTTAGTATTTTTATTAAACTTGTATAAGTGATCATCAGTCATAGTCAGAGTCAGAGATGAATACTTAGAAAAAACACCCATCTCTAATCACAGTTGTTAGTTGTCAGGGACAGACCTCATACATTTATACATTTAGCAACTAATGAGTAGCGTTTTAGTACTGAACTTACTTCGAGTATATAAGGGTGTAACTTATGATCCAGAAGGATATCGAAGCCCAGTATTTCAAAGCACGCATGCACCTGTGAAATAATTAGGTATAAAATAGTTTAATTATAAATCCAAAATGTAAAATAAACGTATTTAAAACAAAATACTTTATTTTGAAGATATAACTAAAAGATTACTACTATAAAAGTTCTAACTAGATAACGCTAAGTAGCAAGTATAGAGTATAAATAATTTACTTTAGAAAAAAAAAACGCTAGGCTATAGAAAGGTCCTGTACTATCAAGGGCTTTCATTAAATTTTTAAAAAGGATGGAAGGAAGAATCCAGTTTGGATAATAAGAACATAGGTAAGTAATTTAATTTAACATACGATTTCAAAACTCGTAGCACATAGTAACAATCTATACCTAAAAAAGCTTTATAGCAGATATAAAAAATGGCTTACGCTTAAAAGAAATAGAAGTAAATAGGGAAAAGAAAATACTTTTAACTTGACTAATTTTATCAAAATTTAAAGAATAGGTATCTACTGGAAATAATTTAGGGCTGCCTTTCAACACAAGTTCCAAAAAATGTTTGCTAGTTATATGTAGAAGGCGCTTAATATACTTACTAAAATACCTAGAAAACTTTACTAAGCTAAAAATATGAAAGTCTGCTCTCTGAAGCTCCAACAACAAATATAAAACTGAAAAGAACCATATCATGCGAAGGAAAGCATGCGTGGTAGCTATGCTTGAGAATCGGCCACGCAGATATTATAGTCTTCACGATAACTTGGTCTATGGCGTGCCACAGCCTGTCCAGGTCGACGCCTTGTGACAACAGGATCTTGTTCAAAGTCGATATCTTGCTGATGAATGGAAATTCATCGTGACTTTAGATTCGATTAGATAGGAGCCCTACCTCAGGAATCAAGATAGGTAGTGACCTATCACAGGACATTATCTATCTTTTAATTAATCAAAACTAGGTATTTTGTCGACCAACAAGTAGTAGTCTACGTAGTAGGGACTTAGGTAGTAAGTAAACTTTTGAACATTACCACTATACAGTCAGTTTATAATTATTTTTAGAATCGATGGGGAATATAAGTACAAAGAGAGTTTATTAAATAATCCAAAATTCTAACTATAAGTATTCACCCTTGAAGTATAATACAATAAATCTGAATATATTAGGAAGATAATTCTCACCGTTTGCTTCCCGCTTCTGAATCATACACATAAGTGCGGCTGTGCTTATTTAGGGCGTAGTTCGTTAAGTGCATAAACACATTTGTCGTGTTGTTCACATTAGGATCTGCGTACCGGCTCGTAGCGAACCTTAGACAGAAATCATATAAAATTTATCACATTAATCATTAAAATTACATTGAATATCTTATTCTCTAACTTACCTTAAGCTTTCGACGAACACAAGCATATTAAATGATGTAAATATAAGTTATAAATAGTTATAATAGCAGAGATAAGTTAGTTAAATAATGTGAATGCGCTAAAAGAAGACGACTAATGTCAGAATTAAAAATATATCGTAATGTGGTGAACCGTTTGTTCGATCGATCAATGGTGTTCCTCAGGGTAACATTCTTGGTCTGATGATGTTTTTACTTATCTAAATTACTTGTAATGAAGGTTGTTAGTAGGAGTAAGTAACTAAATGAAAGCTGAAAATGATTCTATTAGTAGCCATTACTACCGTGAGAGCTACTAATACCTTACGAGTCCTTCATTGTAAACAAAAATGCGAAGGGGGTCGCACGATGTTATAAGAGTGTATACTCGAATATCGAACTTGTATCCATCAACCAAGTATGGCTTTGATAAATACACCTAAAATATGTAAATCAATTCTAAAACTGAAATATTTCTTCTAGGTATATCAACAGAGGGGAAACAGGTAAAATTACCCCGAGGCAAACAGTCAAGAACAGTTGACTGTTCTTCAACTAATTATACAATAAAGGAAGGTTTTTAGAAGTATTTTCTGAATATTTTGATTAACTTACCTGACAGATAAGTTTGTCCGTAGGTTTAATATCTTTAAGTGACTTCGTTAGATAGATGCCGCGCCCTTGGCTCCCACATTCTGGTTTTATGATAAATGTCTTATTTTTACGGGACTTACTATAGTTTAGTGCTTCACCAAAACTGCAACATAATCAGGATTATTAAGACACATTTTTCACTGATCATAAATTATTTAGGCACCGGAAATACTTACTCTGCAGGCAAGCACCAAGTTTTTGGAAAAAAATTGTACTCCTTGGGATAAATTTTCTGCATTCTATTCAAATTCCGTGCTAGCAAGTCTTTCCTAAAAATGTTACACATTATGAGATTGAAAAGTTCTTAGTAAACTGTGAATATCTTCTTTAATATAAAAATAAATCGTAGAATTAGCTTGTTCATTTAAGGAGAACATTCTTATGTAGGAAAAGTTAACAAATATGCGCAGAAAAAAAAAAATATAAGAAAGTTCACGGGCTCCGCTAGTTAAATAATATAATAATAGGTTTACCTGCAGATTTCTAACATTCCAGGAAAATGATTGATGCGTTGAAATCTTTTCATTTCTTTTGCTCTTTCCACAGAAACACTCATGTCTGTCCAGTAAAAATTCCAAGCATCTTCCTCAGATACTTCTCGCATCCCAAAAGCACTAGCAACCTTCCGTATTGACTCATATCGACAATTTGTTAGACATATTGATATTTGCGATCTAGCAAGGAAAAGTAATAAATAGTACTCTGAATTCAGGTTACTTTTTAACACAATGAAATACAGTGTATATCAACACTTTGTTACCAGGTTTCCCTTCATTCGGTTTTTGGATCAAATTTATCTCATAGGATCAAAGTATGAACAACTTGTCTAGTATTTTTGAACAGCATATAATTTATGAGAGGGTCCCAAATTTGCCAATCCCTGATTCCCTTACAACCCTTAACGCCTCTAGTTTTTCGGGTGTCCATGGCCAGCGGCGATTGCTTACCATCAGTTGATCCATCTGCACATTTACCGGCTTTTACCATAAAAAAGTATTTAAAAAGGTTATTATAATGTATACGAGATACCTCCTCCTCTTCTTTTTCTTGCGTGTAGCTTCTATAGGAATAATAGGGGCTGTTCTTGATGTTGGTTGTGATGTGTCATCCTCTCCGTACAGTTTATTGTCGTAGTTACGTATCAGCATTGAAGCTATGTTTTCAGCCTGTTCCTTTTCCTCCTTAGCTTGCTGCTCAGTTGCCACTTTCTCTTCTGTAGTATTAAATATTTTATATGTTTATTTATTATCTAATAATACACCTTCCTGCTTCTAAAATATGGAAAATTTATTTTTATTAAATACTTACCCTGCACTTTCTCATTTTTCCTTTTGTTTGCCACTGAATATGTTTGTTTCGAGCTATGTTGCGATTGCTGATCCTCTTCACGCAAGAAAGTGTCTTGTAAATCCACCTATAAAATAATTAAACTGATCATAGCAGGTATCTATTAACTTTCAAATATTTGAATAATAGTTACCTCCATTTGCTGCAATGAATTAATATTAGTGATAAATGACCTAAAAACTCGTGTTAGGCATTCTACGGCGTGCAATAATATCGCTCAGTGCTTATGAAATAAGTCACCTAACAACGAAGGCCTAAAACAAAAATTAAAAGTCGCTGAAACAGGAATTTATGCCATAGAGTTTTTAAATTACAAACTTTCATAACACAGCTACATTTATATTATTCTTCTTACCAAACTTTGTTATGTAGTAATTTCATTAAAATTTTGCGAGAGACATTATTGGAAACTGTTTTTTGTTTTTGTTTCATGTCAGCTGTCAAGTCAAAATATTTCACTTCCGTTTCAGCTGGTTTCAGTATCAAACTTTTCCGAATTTTCCGGAAGTGACACATGAGATCAAATACGTTTTGTGCCCACCATCATGAACCCATGACAGATAGGAGAAAATTAAAAAATACTATTGTTGTTTTTTCCCAGAACTTAAAAGTTACGATATTTTGAAATATTCAAGAGATTATTATTGTAAATACAGGTATTAAACGTTGAAACTTGAATCAACGTATTAGAAATGATAAAGTAAGCAGAAAAAAAAAAGTTATCAAAGTAGGGCAAGTAGACAGATTATTTAAGTACCTTGGCAATTAATTAGTTACTAAAAATAATTGAGTATTTACTTTTATTATACATAAAAAAAATTAATTCGAAAAAGCAAGCGTATTGTATTTCTTTTTGCGCTGACAAATTTTAAATGGTTACTCGCAAAGCCACAATATCTGCAGGCTTTAGCAAGGGACTTCTATCCTAAATTGATTTTGTTATATTTATCTAGCAGTGAAAACTCAGCTTAATTTTATTATTTGTTTAAAATAATATAAAAACTCATTTGTTGATTCCACAACTGTCCTGAATTTACCATAGACTTTTATTGGAGTGGCAATGTTGTCTTTGATTTTAAGCTTGTTTTTGAGTCCGGTCCAGTCACAAAAATTAATGTTTCCATAGACAAAACGATTATTTGCTATCTTCGGAGCATTACGTGGGAATCAATCAAATTAAACTCTATTTTTTACGTGATAAAATTGAAATCAGTTTTGGTGATTTTGGTTTTGGAAGTTCAGTCATTTACCAAAGTGGGCCGTACCCCGGGCCGTCAACTTAACACAAATCGTCAAATTCTACATTCTTGTACATATTTCTGCTTTTCCGCCAAAGTACAGAGTCATTCTAGATTTGCCAAAATGGCAGAGGGACAGGACGAACCCAAAAAAATTACTATTACAGTGAAAACACCGAAAGAAAAACAGCAAGTAGAGATTGATGAGGATGCTGACGTTAAAAAAGTAAGTACGGCGCCGCCAGAAACTGTGCTCATGGCGTAATAACATAGATATTGCACACGCAATCACTGACGACATTTATTTGGATATTCGGTAAAGTAAATATGAATTCGTTATTTGGTTTTAGCTCAAGGAAGTGTTGTCCCCTAAATTCAGTGCAGAGCCGGAGCAGTTATGTCTCATATTTGCCGGAAAGATCTTGAACGATGCCGACTCCCTGAAACAGCACAACATCAAGGACGGGCTGACAGTCCATCTCGTGATAAAGACCCCTCCGAGGCCCGAGCCTGAGGGCGCTACACGACGCCCTCCAGGTACGCAATTACTTACATCCTGTCACTATTGCGAAACATAGGTTTGGATTTCCCTTAGTGCTACAGCTAACAGAGCTAGTGAACCTTGCATTAACTGGGCCAATGATACTGTGGATCTAAATGAGAGAATTTTGTTCAATGGTGTAACTCAAGGTACTGTGAAGAAAGAATAGTGATTGTAATGGTTGCACAGCTATGTTGGAATTTGTTAAAGTAATATTTTAATTAGGTCATTGACTAATTAATGTATTCAAGCAGCAATGAGTTTTGCGAAGCTAGAACAATAGTGAACAAAGTATTTTATCAAAGGTGTAGTAATAATTTAATGTAAAATTATTTATTGAAGACATAGTTGGACGGATAGACGTCACTCCGTTTTCATTGTATATTTTAAATGCTTATAACTTGAATTTCTAGATAGTTCAAAAATTACACTAGCAAATAAAAGTGTTGACAATGTAAAGATTTCATAGGTACTATAATGCTGAATTGTCAACAGTTAATAAGTAACACATATAAACAAAATTCTTATTCTTAAATTCCATGTAATGCGTCTGTGTTTTTTGATAAAAGAAATGATAATGCAGATGTTATCAACATTTGTATTAAGGTCAATTTTAGGCTGAAAAATATACAAAGTACCTAAATTGGTTTATTTTTGTGCAACTTAAGTTTGATTGCATTACCAAGTACTACCTGATTTATGATATTTGTGTAACAAAGGGAGTCTACTAGGACCATACATTCATTCCGTTTACATTCCAACTAGAACTGCTACTGTTTTATTATAAAAACAATGTTCTTCTAATGATTTTATAATGGGTTACAGTCTCAATTCAGTTAGCTAACTGTTTAGGAGATATTATTATACACAAGTATTAACTTGACATCATGTGAAGATAGAATAATATGTATTAAATAGTATTAATTAACTAAACACTTATCAATTTAAAACCATAAGTCTATATTATCTTAAGATTTAATGTTGTTACTGAGAATTTGAAACAAATAACAATTACAAATATGTATGAAAATACAGGTAGACTGTAAAATTGAACTGAAGAAATCAATATACCTACTTGTTGATTTCTTGAAATTAGTAATGATATGACAATCAGAAGTAGTGTTTGTAATATGTAACATTAATGAGAATGTTAGTAAATATAAACCTTATCACACTAATTCTATGTCTTGGCACTCTCAAAGATATTATGAGATTTCCTTATTTGACAACCACAAAAGTAGATGGCTGATGAATGAAGAAATATAATGATTCATCCTATTGCTTGTGACTCCTATTATTAGGCATGGATGTTTCTTTGCCTGTCACACAGAAATGATGCAACATTGTGTAAAAGATTAAATGAAAATCTAGAATAATCTTATTAGAAAATATAGTGTAGTGAAAATTCTAATAAGTAATTAATGGTCATGAAGCATAAAAGGTGTTTAATTATAAACTCCTTGGGTATATCAACAGGTTTATTAGTATTTTGATATATTTACTAAACTAAAGGCTGGCTTCACAGGATCTGGATAGTTCTCCCAGTAAACTTTATCAGAAACTTATAAGAATAGAGAAGTTGGACTTTAAAGTGTATTTTTGGTATTTGGAAAATGTTAGTAAGATATGGTAGAATGTATTTTAATGTGTGATTTCTCATATTTCAGCTGATGTTGGTGCTACTCCATTTGGTTTAAATTCATTGGGTGGATTAGCAGGCCTAGAGAGTTTGGGTCTTGGCCAGAGCACTTTTATGGATTTACAGGTATGGAATCAACTTGATAATGTTTTGTGTGAATGTAAAATGAGTAACTGATTCGAAACAAAAATACTTGTTTAATGTTTATTGTAAATTTTTTTCATTCCACATAGACTTCTTTTGGTGTCAAAGAATAATCATTGTTAATAAATGATATTCGTTGTAGGCTCGAATGCAACAAGAGCTCCTGTCCAACCCAGACATGTTGAGACAAGTGCTGGACAATCCACTGGTGCAACAGATGATGAATGACCCCGAGAACATGCGCACACTTATCACTTCAAACCCACAGATGCAGGATCTTATGGCAGTAAGTATTCTTATTAGAAATGCTTTGTCAATATAATTTTCTTCATTACTTCTACCTTTTTCTACCTTCATCTAGTCACATTATTGTCTTTTTTCACAACTACCTCCGTCATGGGTCTCAAATGAAGGTGTTTCATTTGGTATTTCTAAATAAATTTGGTAAATAGACAATCATCCAATGACTTCTCCCGCCTTGGGCGAAGCGAGAGGGAGTGTCTATTACTGACTAAAAACTACCCCATTCCTATTCCTGCTTTTCGAGCCAGAGCCCCAGTAAACCTGCTAGGTAGTTTGCAGCTCCAGATACTTTCAGTACTCTAGATACTAGATTCACAAGATAACAAATTGTAACAAAGCATTTTGTTATTACAGAGAAATCCAGAGATAAGTCACATGCTGAACAACCCTGAGCTTTTGCGGCAGACTATGGAGTTGGCTCGCAATCCCGCCATGTTGCAGGAACTCATGCGTTCTCATGACCGTGCCCTCTCCAACCTGGAGAGCATACCTGGTTAGTAATCATTGTCTAAATTGTTTATCATCATCTCATCAGATTATGGTTTCGTATATAAGAAAAAGATATAAGATAAGACAACAATAGAAAATACATTGTGTCTCGTGTGGATCTGCATTCTGGCACACAATGTGTTAATGGTGATGAGTACCAGAATGTAATAGGGTTAGTCTGTCGGGTTTTATTATAAGAAACCATTGTTCTGACGATGGATACCTATTTCATATTTAGAAAATTATTCCTAAAATATTGATTATATTATTCCAGGTGGTTACAATGCTTTACAGCGTATGTACAGAGACATCCAAGAGCCAATGTTGAATGTAGCTAGCAGTATGGCGGGCAACCCCTTCTCTGGACTAGTGGACAACTCTGGTGAGTTAATTTTATCAAGTTTAATATCCTAGTTTATTTTATAGAAGTTACTGTAAAAAGTTACAAAAAGTCCCTGTTGATAATTACAGAAAAATTGTTGCAAATTAGATTTAGTATATAAAAATTCTGAATTGAATCTTAAGCTGAAGTACTTGTGACCAACAATCACAATAATAACATTATATATGTTGTATTTTTCCCTTTGGACATTGTACTATCTTAAACATTTACCATTTTGTTCCCATCAGATGGTACAAACCCGCAACAGGGAGCTGAGAACAGGCAACCACTGCCCAACCCTTGGCAGCGTGGTGGCGGTGGTGGCGGCGGCGGTGCCGCGGGGACCGGCGGCACTGGCGCCGCACCGACCGGGCCCGGCCTCATCAACACGCCGGGCATGCAGTCGCTGCTGCAGCAGATGTCTGAGAACCCTCGCCTCGTGCAGTCCATGCTCTCCGCGCCCTACACCAACACTATGCTCCAGGCCCTCGCCGCTGACCCTGACATGGCATCCCAGCTTATTAACCAGGTTTGTGAGACGAGAGCAAACTTTTTACTTTGTACAATAAGACGAATGCGATGGGGTTTAGCTTGTAATTAATGAAATATAAGTGATCTTTTCTTTATTTTCAATTTTACGTAACATCATTTAATAAATAATAAAAAAATATATATTCTTACAGAACCCGATGTTCGCGAACAACCCCCAGCTACAGGAACAGATCCGTACAATGATGCCGCAAATGTTAGCACAGTTACAGAATCCAGAGATGCAGCAGATGATGTCCAACCCACAGGTCAGTATTCAATTAGTCACATCACATCAACAGCCTTTTAGTTGCCACTGGTGACCCAAGACCTCTTCTCGCACGAGAAAGGTTTGAGATTTACAATAAAATTAAATGTATTTTTTACTATGTACTCTAATGATTAAAAAGTCTGTCTAATGTTCAAAAAGTCAATATGTTTATTGTTTTGACTATAAGTATTGTACAATATTTATGTAACCAATTCAACTCATACCCGATATACAATAATATGAGTAAAAGTCATGAACATTATTAAAGATCATAATCATTTTGAGGTATTTATAAGAAACATAATGTATGTATCAATTATCTTGCAGGCCCTGAACGCGTTACTCCAGATCCAGCAAGGGTTGGAGCAGCTCCGCACGGCGGCGCCGTCACTGGTGGGCAACCTGGGGCTGGGCGTGGGCAACGCCACCGCCACCCCCACCACCACGCCGCCAGCACCCGCCGCGCCGCCCAACGCACCCCCGCGCCAACAACAGAACTCTGAACTCTTCACGCAGGTTGTGCTCTATAACATTATAGCTTCTAATATTTTGTCAGTGAATTAATTTACTTATTAATCATAGGTACAACTAAAGAAATCCCAGGAGATATAAATCGTAATATAGTCCAAAATAACCAGTTTAAAACAGTATTTTACTAAAGCAAATTATCTGCACTGCTAGTAAGGGTTCTCTTGTGACTGAATGAATAACTGGCTAAATTTTTCGCTATAAAGTTCCCAGAAATCGACACTTTTTAAACTAGAGATGAATTAAATGCTTATTATAATTACAGTATAATATTATTAAACAGTGGTTTCACAACAAGTTTCGAGTAATTTGCTCTTAACTGCAGTGAAACCACTAACAAGGTAGACATAAAATACTTTGTCTATATGTGCCGGCTCCGTCGCAGTCATACGCGCACCGCCCGCACTTCGATGTGGTACTTAATCACTTATGTTTTTAAATCACTTGCTAGAATTCATGTATCCTTCTATCTCATTGAGTGGTTAAAAATGGTTCTTATTGCAGTTGTATCTTTCCTTAGGTTGCTGTAGTTTTGTTAGGTATTTCTACATTTATCAATAGATTAGAAGTTGATGCATTTAGAGAAGTATATTGTTTGCAGATCATGCTTGGTAAAAGTAAGTACGCCAATTTTAATATTTGTTTTTCCGTACACAGTTCATGCAGCGAATGATGTCGGCCATGGCGAATAATCAGACGAATTCATCACAGCCGCCCGAGCAGCGCTACTCGCAACAACTCGAACAACTTACGGCTATGGGCTTCCTTAATCGGGAAGCGAATCTGCAAGGTAAACACTTCACACAATCTTATAATTATTTTGAATAAATATGCCCAATGTATTTTGATATATCAACTACAGATACCAAATAAGGAGACTAAAGACTATTTTATTCTCTTTCAGCACTGATTGCGACATTCGGCGATGTAAACGCGGCGGTGGAGAGGTTACTAGCCCTCGGCCAGTTGTCCATGAGCTAACACTCGAGCGCTTAGCAACTTAGACGTCCACTACTGCGGCTACGATTTGCTTACACCATCCTAAAACTATAATTTAGTTACAATCTCACTACCATTCGGGTCGAAATCAAGTTCTTTTGTTTTGTATCACAGTTATTTATTGTTTGAAGCTTAGTTACTCGTGATCACGTGTGGTATGTTAGATGTCGTGATATTATATTTAGGGTATGGGTGTGGCTTTTAGGCCCTTGACATTGATGGTCGCCATGCAGAAGAAACAAGCTACAGTTTATAATAAAGTCTGCTACTTGCCTGATAATGATCAAATTATCCAATATCTCGATACATCGTGTCCCTCAATAAATAGACTATTATATTCGCTTGTTGGTGGTGCCAAGTGAGTTTGTAACAATGTTATAGTTACATATTTATATTGTTTATGGTTTCGGTAAAAAAATGTGTGAGTGATGTATTTGAATTACTCTTTTAAAATGGCAGGATTCGAAATAAGTGTGTTTTACAACAAGTAATAAGTATTGAAAATACACTTAGACTTCACCTTCGTATTTATTAAAAGGTAATTTCAATAGTTATTAATATGCATACACTTAGTGGTAATATTAAAACGTGCATAGTTTTTGAATAACGTCATTTTATGGAAACACTACCACTTGATTTTGTTTTGAATGCAATGGTGTAAGTAAGGATGAGCTAGCGACAACAAATCTACAATAACATAACACTCTTCAAATTTATTACCGTGTTTGTCGTTACGCACGTCTCAGTTTCCTTTAATTAATATTGTAATGATAAAAATTCATTCCTTCTTGTTTTAGGCAATACGCAAAATTGTTGTTTATACATTAAGTAATAAAAAAAAACTAGAATTCCTGATAAAATCGTCATTTTTTTATTATACTACTGTAAAGGAATATAAAATATATTTCTACGATTTAATTTAATGTATTCTTGTTATACTCTATGTTATCGATGTGAACTCACTGGCGTAGAATTACGTAAATAATAGGTTTATGTAAATAGATTTGCTTCGAAAAAAAATATGTGGAAGAAACGCACTTACTTGCAATAAAAGTTTATCATTTTGTCGAAAACTATTGATTTTTTGTATAATTTCAGTTTCTTCTTGATTTTTTTACTTTAGTCACAATTTAATGGGGTATATAAGGTTGACTGATTATTTTGCATTGTGTCAGGTTAAACTGAATATTGGTTGAATATGGACAAAAATATATCAATATAACAAAAGACAAAAACACAATTGTTTTCTTTTACATGTATTAATTATACAGGCAGCTTTTTAAGATGAATTTGAAACATTGTGTTACTGCAGTTCTTAGAATAACCTGATATACTTACTTAAAAAACTTGCCTGTAAAACAATACCGACTATGCTTGTTCTACTTTTTGTCTGCAGCCATGTAAAATATATTATTTATCTATTTTCTTTTTGTGGTGGTAAAATACTTTTATATTACACTTTTCTTTTGTAGCCTATTGTAGTGGTTTTATAGGTAATTAAATTTAAGTTGTAAAAAGTATGAAAGAGTACTAATGTTGCTCATTTTTGTAGGGGAATGTGTTAAAATTACCCAGAAGTGATGAATCACTTTGTGTATTAAATATTTCTTGTATAGAGAGGCATTGATCATAGGCGCACCTTTATTTATAAACATATCCTTTCTTCTACTAGATAATGACGTATGTTTATTGGCTTATTCTTTATTTTGAACATGAGAAAAATTTACGCATTCCTGTTATTCTTTTCTTAGCTAGCTTCAATGCTTTGGACCCACATTTTTACTTTGAAATAGTAGTTGTTGATTTGGCTTATCAAATTCATGTTTTAATTAAAAAGCGTGTGCTCTGTGATGTGTTCTAGACTGCTAGAATTGTTTAAAATCGTATGAATCTGGGTGTAACAATATTATTACGTGACAGAATGCAATTATTATAAATAAATTTAAATACAGTTGTTTTATTTGTTCCTACCGTGGCTATTACAGTCCGATAAATATATACTGCAACTGTTTAATGAAAGGCCCACTGACTTTATAATTATTCTCGGGTTTTTTATTTCGTCTTACAGCCAGACAAAATGAGATGTCACTTTTCTCGGTAAAGTCCCCGATTCCCTATTCTTTGACAATTCAGCGAACCGCCTATCGATGGTCGAGATCATGGCACGCAAACTCCCCCTTTCGTGAGAGGTTTTTATTCAGCAGTGATGAGGTATTACAAGGACGTAAAAAAAGCTTTCAGGACGAACGATGGTAGTCTGGTTGAAGACGGAACCCAGCTATGCACGTTGCTGTCCACTACGCCCGAGAGTCGTTGCAGGGAGTAGACCAACACTGCAAGACAAATTAGAGTGTCATGAGTTCGGGGGCTACGGAAAAATGTGTTTCCCGCACTGTAAGACCTCAGTACCTTTCGTCCTCCCCAGGCGAGAGGATTTTCCACTTTAGGGTAAAAAAGGGCCATATACAACCATAGCCAATTTATTGTTATGGTTTTTTTTACATTTTAGATCTGTTCTCAAAATTACTGTCAAAGCAAAAGTCAAACATTCTGCCGTCACTGTCACTGTCACCTAAAAGGGCAACGAGTTCGAGTTGGAATTTGTAATGAATTTCAATTTATTGACAATAATAATATTGATTAAGTTATGAAGAATTTTAAATGAACAAAGTGAAATTATAAGGTATTTATTACTTATAACGCGTTAGATAAATAATTCCTATGTCGTACACCTAAAGTAATTGCTTCAAAATGTTGCGTTTCAGATGTATTCCCCACGGCAGAAGATTTTGTGGTTTGCATTTAGTACTCGGATTCTACTGATTATCTTACAAGCAATATCAAATCTTATCATACCGGACCATAACGCTAATGTATTTATTAGCCCCGAAGACCCAAACTTGCGTAAAACGAATGCGGATGTCATCGTCGATAAGTTATTAGGGGGCATGAAAAGATGGGATGCCCAGTACTTTATACATATTGCCCAGTTTGGCTACACTTATGAAAATTGTCTAGCGTTTTTCCCTTTATTTCCATTACTTGTAAGATATTTTGCTTATGGACTGAATAGTGTATTTGGTACAGTGCTAAATTTTCATAGCAATTTGTTAATTTCTGCAACTATTTTAAATATTGTATTTTTTATTAAATCAGCAGATGTATTACACAGACTGAGTTTAAGAATTTTGCGCAGTGAATGCAGGGCATATAAATCTGTTATATTGTATTGTGTTAATCCTGCAAGTATTTTCTTCTCTGCACCATATTCAGAATCACTGTTTGCATGGATGTCGTTTTATACAATGTTCAAGTGTACAGAAAGTGAGACTCTGAGGTTTGCTAACATTGACATAATGAGTGGTCTACCAGCTGGGTTCTCCATGATCACTCGGTCTAATGGTTCTGTCAATTTAGGATTCATATTCTATGCAACTTTTAAAAATGTTATAGAGAGAACTATACCTGAAATTATTTACAAATATAGGACATTAAAACATAAGATAATATTGCCATTCCTATTGTTGCCACTGTTGACTACACTTGTATCAGTGTTTTTGACTGTAACTATAGCTCTGTTGCCATTTCTTTTAGTACAGACATACAATTACTTGAAGTATTGTGTACACAATGAGCACAATTTACCAGAATTTTTATCTAACACTGAGTATGTGTTGCCTGGTAGTGCTGAGAGTCCATGGTGTAACAGTAGTATACCATTGTCATATTCCTATATACAAAGTCATTACTGGGATGTTGGTTTCTTCAAATATTATAAATTGAAACAGATTCCTAACTTTATACTGGCTGCACCTGTTATAGTGTTAGTGATGTACCATTGCTTGTCTTATGTAATATGCAACATAAGACTGTGTTTTAGACTTGGATTGAGATCTAATATAATTGGGTATTCAAATAAGATGCCTTACAGGCCAAAGCAATATTCTAAGTGTTTTGGGGCCAATGATCCTATTGTATTTGTATATATTGTGCATATGTTGTTTCTCTGTGTATTCTGCATAATGTTTGTACATATACAGGTGACTACTAGGCTTTTGGCATCAGCTAGTCCGATATTGTACTGGATATGTTCAACTAAAATGAATGTTGGTCCCACACCAACATCTGATCAGAATACTATAAATGAGCATTTTAGACGAATTGGGATAGGGAAGAGAATACCTTCACATCATTTATCCATAGCCAATTTGGAAGGTGTTGATAATATGTACAGCAAATGGAAAACATTTATAATATCGAGAAAGATGCCAGATGTACAATCACGAATGATACAGTATTATTTTATTGGATATTATTTTATAGGGACAGTATTGTTTTCAAATTTTTATCCATGGACTTAAATGTTTTTTACTGTCGAACTGGACATATCATTTACGTATCAGCTGCAGACTGATGGTTTACAATTAATCTAATTTATTTGTCTACATATCATTTGTGATATTTAAATGCATTCCAATAAAACTCTTACTCTTACATAGTTCAAAGTAATATAATACATATTATTGCTGCCTTATCAATAAATGTTATAACTACATGATAACTTTTACCAAATTAATATTTATAGAGAGTAGTGAAAATAGAAATTATATCAATATTACGACTTGTTAGAGCCCTTAGTATTAAAATGATCATGTTAAGATTTTTATGCTTAAAATGGGGCCTTTCAATATGAACAATATTCAAATACATATGCTACATTGTCATTTAATAAATAAATGCTTTTAAAATATAGTTGTTAAGGAAAAGTTTTCGTACAAATTGACTGTTATTAGTCTAGTCATTAATTTTATGTAGTTAGGGAGAATGTGCACAATGAGCAATATTAGATGAAAATTAAAGTTCTTATTTAGATGTAAAAGAATTGGTATTTGTTTATTGAAATCAATAAAATCTAAATATGTATCAGATCAAGTACCTGACAATATAATATAATTATCATGTTTAATATTGGAGTTCCATTTAGATAAAACAAACTTAATTCTTATGAAAGTTTCTTGTTATGAGTAGTTTCAACAGTTGAGTAGGACTAGAATAAGATTATATCGATCAAACTTTTGATCTTCAAATGGAATTGACTTTTAACACGAATTAGCTTAGTAAGATTCAATTATTAGCTTTGACAAGATATAGCGAGGGACCACCGATTGAGCATTAAATGAAACCTCCGGTGACCCAAGTAGATTTTTATATGACAAGTCCTATTAGATTATATGAATTTCAAATATATTTCTATTAGATAATTATAAAGCACGCCAGCTTCTCAAATTCATACTACACATAGCAACCGTCCATTTTGAAATAGCCTCCATGAAACACTGTGCCATTTTAGAGCCTTATAAAGTTCACAGTCCCATTTATTGTAAAAGAGTTACTTAATAAAAAAATAAACACAGTTTGCTAGATTTCTAATAATAGCTTTTGCTAAAATTTGGACTTGTTATCGCTTCAAGCTCAAAATTTAATTAGATTTTAATTATTGATTTCAACTGCACAATTTCTATTATTATCATTGCTACGATTTTTAACATCTATTTTAGCTATATTTTAAAAAATACATTTAAGTGATGACTTCATATTTTTTTATGGTTGTGAACATACTTTAATTGACATTAATCTAAATGTCACTGCACTTCCTTCACTTTTTGTTATTTAAATATTTATGAAATTAAACACAATATTAAAGTTAAAATAGTTTTATTGTTACAATACAAAATTATTTATACTTAATTTAATATTAGCCATCATTACTCCCAATTTTTGATTCAATTGAGAAGAGTTATAAAGATATTATGTAAAATGCATGTATAAGATAATATATTTGAAAATTGTGCCTATTTTAGATTGTTTTTTGACAGCAGCAACTTGAATATAAATACGTATTTTAATTTATGAAAGAAAATAACTGTACTGCCTTCCAATCCAATAGGTATTTAAACATTTATAGAAACTAAAGTGTTGCTGTTGACTTTACAATCCACACATCTAATTATAATTTTTATGTATAACACCTTACAAACACGCTTAATTACAAACACACCACACCATTTGTATATTCGACTTGCTACTAAATCTATGCTTACTTTTTACAATTTCTCCTCGACAGTTAAATTTTTACACCTAACATTAAAACATGGAAAATTCTTATGTGCCTAACAGAGAAACGGTCGAGATTCTCGTGGCATCAATAATATAAAATACTTAATCATCAACGCTCATGTCCATAGACGAGGGTTTGGGAGAGGCTTCAGCAGAGTCCGACAGTCGGGACGAGACTGACAGGTCGGCGACGGAGTCGGCGCTGGGCCCTCCGTCGCCGGCGTAACCCTATACGACCGCAAGCGCCTCCCGCAACCTCTGGCGGGCGCGGCGCACGCGCTCCTCCTGCCGCCTCACGTCATCTTTCGTGATAGTCACCGACGCAATCAGCGGCTGCTCAGGGTTTAAAAAAACGCCAGGATTCTCCAGGATTGACTGCTTTGTTCCGGTTTGACCTGGAAATAATTTAACATAATGTCACTTTGTTTACAAAAAGCCAGTAAGGCTGATATACAGGTTTTTAGGCGACATACAGGTTTTTCTAAACTTATTATAACTGGTTGTACTTATGTAACTCTAGCCAAGTTTTTCATGTATTTTGATTTTGAAGTATATACCTGTTATAGGTTGAGAGGAAACATGGAGAGCTGTGGCCAGCGACTGAATGATAGTCGCATCCGAGTTGTATGGCCCCAAGGGCTTGATATATTTCGGCAACGATGTGGTGCCTTTTACACCGTCTGCGTCACACGCCGTCAAACCCTGAAAACATAAATAATATATAGATAAATGAATTGCACAAAAAGCTTATCTTAATAGGACTAAGAGCAGAATTAGCACGTAATACATGTCGCATCGTGTGTCGTGTCGTTTCGGACGATCGACAAATTGTTGTTTAGAGTTCAGGTATAGGACAACAAACAATTTTTTTTTAAAGAACAAACTGGTGTCTATTCGATGTATTAATTGAATGGTATATCCGGTATGACTTCCTTTCTAGCGAAAAGCAGTTGATTAAATCGTTTATATAAACCTTAAGTACTATTTCCGAAATGCAAAAATTTAAAACCACTTACTTCAAGCCTCTTTTCCCAGAACAGTTGTTTCGGTTTCTCCTGTGTGCCATGTTTCAGGTCTGTTTTTACTTTGCTTTCCTGTGTCTTATACACAGTGACTGGCTGCTTGAAAATCGACGCAGTTTGGCGGATAGGTGGTACTAAAGACGCGTCAGACCGAACACCCCTGTATTAAAAAAATATGTGTAAGTAGATGTACTTGAAGAGATATTGTAATTGGATACTTAGGTTCTACTTTTGAAATTTCAATTAAAAACTTTTTTCTAGTAGATTTTTTTTTTAATTCAAGGGACACTATTACACTGATAGGATCATGCCACATGGAACACAAAACATGCTTAAATTAAACACTTTAACATTTAACACACTCACTACCACCACCCATTAAGTGTCGGTTGATTGGTGAATTTCTTCCCTGATTTGTTGGGAAAGAAATGAGGTGAATGTGAGTTTACAATGTTAGCTAGTTAAAGCAGAAATAAATGATATAATGACAAGGACTCTATGGACAAGTGGTGATCTGTATCAAGTTGCATTTAATCCAATTAATTAAATGTTTTGTGATACAGCACAATAATAATATGTAATTCAAATTTTTATCAGTATAAACTTACTGTGAGAATTGATTTTTTATGTAATGCTAATGTCTGTCTAATGAATGCTGACTAGTAATATTAAAACAATAATGGAGTGGACTTCATTGAGACAAATAATCATGTCAGTGGATGATAAAAAATGTGAGGCAATGTAATTTTGATATTTTTTTTAAAGCTGTTTGCAATAGTATGTATAGTATGTATGTTGTGCTACGCAAATTTTTCGAACATAAATGGGTTAATAAAATATCACCTTGAAAACCATTTACGCATCATAAAAATTAATTTAGAAACCAACAAAATATGATTAATTCACAGTAATAAACAACACAAACTTATATCTATGGTTACTTTACTTACCATCACTTACTAATATTATAACTAATACTGCTTTGTGCATGGTGTAGCAAGCAAGGCAGTTTAATGTAAGGGAATTGTGTAAATAATGTAAAGTTATGAATGGGGTTTACCAATACCTGTAGAGTGTCTATGCAGTCTATGTACTAAATAACATTTTTAATGTGACTAGGAAATAGATAGATCACCATGGTTATAAACAAACTACAGGCACTTGATTAGGCTATAATGCTTACAATATTTTGCCATATACTGCATTTTCAAGCCAATGATTTTATGTTTTCGTATTAAAATAACATTAGCAAAGCTGCCAAGGTATGAAATATGGTACAGTGGCAATGATAAATGATTTGATGAAGCACTAAAAGCCTTAGCTCTAACAAGGAGTTTGGTTAACATATAAACAGGTACTAAAACTGGTTTGTGTCAAGCGGTGCATCTGGTGTGACATCTAAACAACTACTACAAACACAAACAACACTGATTATGTTTCAAAAAACAAAACATAATCACTGTTAACACACAAAGAGCAAAACTATACCTAGGCACACGTATTACAAGCTTCTATTGGATAGCATTATAAATACAGATGGAACATAAGCAGGACTGCACTAATGATCACAACACAAGTGGAAGAAGTTATGACACTAATGGGAACCTGTAATCAAACTGCGCGC
This sequence comes from Spodoptera frugiperda, assembly GCF_023101765.2. Taxonomy (NCBI): domain Eukaryota; kingdom Metazoa; phylum Arthropoda; class Insecta; order Lepidoptera; family Noctuidae; genus Spodoptera; species Spodoptera frugiperda. The sequence continues at coordinate 12,060,941 of NC_064214.1, read as the reverse complement.
GTGCTTTCTTGGCCTTGCACAGCAGCATAGTGTTTATCTGACCCTGCTGAAAGTCGAAACACGACAGGTCCATACTATCACCCAGATAACGAACTAGTTCAGCCTTACTGCGAAACTTTTTACCTGTTGGGCTACAGAAAAATTTACTGTCACTGTTGAACAACTTGCCAGGAGCTGGAGTGCATTAGCATCGGTTAATCCCTGATTTAGTGATGGATATGTAAATGTTAAGTTAGACAATTTATTAGCCATGTTAACTGACCATTCGTTTCCACGTTTTAGCTTAATCTAAGTTATTCACAACTATATATGTGAATGTTTTATTTCTGTATGAAATAGTATCTTAACTTATACCTAATTTAATTCTGACAGTGAACATGCTAATTGTGATTTACTTCGAGATAAATTTATGCAAATTTTTAATTAAAAAAATGTTGTTTTTTATTAGATTTAAATTTAATTACAATTCAAATGAAATTATAAAAGGAATTGAATGAACATTGTTGTAAGTCGAGAATTTATTTGTTAGTATAAATATAAATTTTCCTGTTTCTCACCTGTAATAGTAAACATCAACTTTTCCAGCAGATAAACCAGTCTTTCTTAATACTTCTTCCCGTTGCCAGCCTTTGGATAAGGCTGGGCAGTCCGATCTCTTCTTTTCAATGGAAATATTCATTGTACTCATTATCACCAACCAAACTCGTAGAAATCAACTAAAATAACGACATAATTACTTTGATAATATTGATATTAAAGTAAGAAACGATTTGATTACTATTTGATGGAAATTGACTATAATTTAAGGCATTAAATTACGATACAAACTTTTAGTTCCTGAAAAATGCTACTCCATTCGGGACTCCAACAACGTTGTTGACAATTTTGACAGGAACGAATGAATGAATGAATATTTACATTGACACAAACCATAGACTGAGATAAGAATTAAAGGTAAAGACTAAACCATTATAATTTTTAATTTTTCAATAAAATAAATGTCTAAACACTAGGTTTCTCGCTAGTAAAAATCGTTATTTTGGCCATTTCAACATCATAATTTTAATGTGGAAAGTCTTTTCTTTATCTAAATAAAATAATATAAAGGCAGAGTGTTTTGTTGTTTCGGTGAAAAGCTCTTTGGTCAGGTAATTCATGTCATTTTCCAACTCGGTCATCTATTCTTCCCCTACTTAATTTTTAGTTCAGTGCGGTCGGTCAGTAATTCTGATTTGCGGTGAATAGTGGATAACGTTTAGTTTATTAATTTTATCAAGGAAAATACGAGTTGAGTTGGTATAAATAACAATAGCAGCATAAAGTGATAGTGGCAGATGTGTCCATTTTTCATCCAGGATCGTTTACATGTATGTATTTGCTATGCATTTCACAATAACTGTTGATGGTTATTTCGTTGAATGATGTCAACTTCTGCTTTGATACTTTCACTTTGAAACATTTTATGAATTTAAATGAATAAGAGTTTATTTATTAAGTGTAAGTATTATCCTAGTGATGTAAGAAGACAAATCCTTTACCAAAGCTGAGATCAGTTAATGTTTGTTACAAGACTTCAGAAAAATGGTGTAGAATGTAAATAAAAACAAATAAGGACATTCTAATGTATTTCAAACATTGTATATCTTACTGACAACTGGTAACAGAGACAGTTCCAGCTACATTACTTATCTGATAATGATAAAGACTGTTTTATTGCACTGTCAAGATTACCCACTTGTGTTTTTATTACCTACTTACATTAAGTCATTCCTCTTCCTTCTGCAATGTGAATTTGCCAAATACCTTTTAATAAATTACACAATTAGACTAAATATCAACATTTTATGTGTATTTACAGTATGGCTTTCATTTATGATCATTTGTAAAGTATCAATCAATGAAACTTTTCCTGTTAGAACCTTATTTTGAGTTACTAATTATTTTCCTTATGTTAAAGTATTAAAAATATAGTTAGACTTTAATAAGTTGGATATTTTTATGTTGCAATTAAAATAGCCTCATGCTTTATTAACAATTTTATTTATTATAATCTCAATACCAGGTATGCCACATGAAACCAATTGGCGAAAAGTATAAATTATGTTAAGTGTTGTGGTGGGCCAGAGGTTTAAGACGAATCACGATTTACCAATGTGACATTTTCCCAGTTATATATACTTTCTATGATTACTTATAGACCACTGACAAATGGTGAAGGAAACACCATGAGCAAATCTGGGCTTACAATTTCTAATTATAAGTTTGAAATCGCAAACTCGCATTGAGCAAGCATAGTGATTAATGCTCAAACCTTCTCCATGTGAGAAGATCCCTTGGTTAGTAGTGGATACTCTCAGGCTACATGTACACTAAGTAAACATGCACAAGCAGCTCTGCACCCCCTCTTAACTAATAAAAGGGGTGATGATTATGTGACATGTAAATTCCAAGAACCCAACCCAAGTTCTAATAAAATTTGACCTCTCACTATGACTCAGTATTTTGTACCACCCTTAGATAAAAACTATTAACATTAATGTATCCAAAGATAATTAATTATCCAGTATATTACTCATCATAATTAATTTACAGTAACTAGTTATAAATTTGAGAAAAGTTTAATTAGTATTAGTAATGTATGACATGTTTAAGTTCAGTCTCGGATCAAGGGAATATGAGTCATATTCTTGTGAACTGTAGATATTGTATCAGTTATCATACCTAAATGTTTTAACCCTTATTCACTGAGTCACAGATTATGATGTTTTTGTGATGAGTCTGTAGTACATATCAGATATTAATATAATAAAATATTAATCTCAATAACAAATTAGACACTGAATGTTGACATTAGAGTGATTAATCTATATTGTATAGTCTGTCTCTGCATGAGACAAAATGTGTTAAAACACATTGTGTCTCATGCAGATCTGTACTCTAATACAATAATACAATAATCTAATATCTAATATTGAGATTAATATTTTACTCTATACAATTTAAAAATTGTATACCCACAGACCAGAGTCAGCAGTCTAGAATATTAAATTCTACTTTAATCAAATTATTGCCTTATCTAATATTTAGGCAAAGAGTTAAAAATAATTTTGGTATTGATAAAAATTAATTCTGGGTTTTCAGTTTTCGAATGTTGGAAACTGTTGTTGAACCTCAAAACTTGAGTCGTAAAACATAACTAGAAAAAAGAGTTTAATAAATTTATTATGTGCACCTCTGCTTATCCCTTTGGTATAGGCACAGGCACATATGGTAGTGTGATAGGTAATTCATACAAATGTTATTCGTAAGGCCTTTTCAAAAATATCCAATTTATTTTCTTGTCAGCCTAACTGGCACATTTTTCAACACACTTCATAAACATGTCAAATTATATCTGGCACTTATAATACCAACAGAAACTAAATCGGACATTGTTAAATATACTCTTAACCTGATGAATTAAACTTGTATACTAGTGAATATAGTGTCCCTGCTCTGAAAACATTTTCACACCGAAAAGCCCAAAGTACTGTTTCAGTGTAATGATAGGATGATATTTATTTTTTAAATAGGTTACAATGTAACTCTTTTACACGTCAATCTTTCAAAAACTAGATGAGGCCGACTGTATATTTGAGAATGCCCAAGTCATCGAAAAAATTGTGGTAAATAGCAATATTGTAAACCTTATAAAGTAGTTTCATTGCAGAAACACATTGTTGTTGCATATGCGTGCACTAAATAACTGATGTGCCTTATCTTACATAATAATCAACAGCATACTTGTAAAGCAGTTATGTTCATTTTCACATAATCACTTAGGCAATCATTACACAATCATTTGTCGAACTCGTTACACGAAGATTCCATGATTATTTATTAATATTGTTTTATTGTAAGCGATGACGTGACTGGACCTTACCGTCGGCTGCTGCCACTCTCACGCCTATCGATCAATTAATCGTTTCAATTATTCAAGTCGGACGAATGTCGACGGTACGTCTCCTTGAACTTTCTTTTCGCAATTGGATGTTCAAATGTCAATATTGTTTTCAAGTTTATGTGACTTTTACACTTCTGAGTGTGCTTTCTCCACCACTGATTGAAAGATCTGACCTTCCAAAAGAGACTCGTATTCAGTCGTAGAGAGTTACGGGTACGGATGTCTAAGTAGAGACGTTAATAATTTTATCTATGAACTAACTTTTAATGGTGGATACTCGAAAGGAAGTCTGTACTATAGATTAATCGGTTAGTTGTTAAACAGGTCACTAGGCTGTACCTACACCTATGCCTACTATAATACAATACTTACTCAATCGTCCATTTAGAAATTACTAGTTTATGATCGTTCATGGATCATAATTCTTTATTGTACGTAAGCGAGGAAAGTACTGAATGTTTTTGCTTTATACTTCTATATACCATTCACGACCACAAGGCTCCCAATTTAGAAATGGGTACTTTAAAATTTTATGATTAATCTCAATCTGTCCTGAGGCATAGTAACGGAATTGGGCAATAAAGAGTATCATTTCCTTGTTTTAAATTCGCTGGAAGCCTTTTCAATTTGACTAATGTAGTCTGCAGAATATACGTACTGCTTCACGTTCGTCTTGGATTGTATAACAATAAAAAATTCTAAGGCACCTTTGAAGAACTCAGCGAAGGCTTAAGTGGGAGACTTTAAAAAGCGATGCTTAATCAAAATTGTGATCAGACAGATCTCATGACAATTTTGATTGAATTAAATACTTGTGTAATCGGTTAAAACTATTTTTTACCGTATCTAGTTCGAACTTCAGTGTGGTCTATATAATATTAAATAACCTGGAAATCATAAAAAGCGCCGAGCTTATATCAAGCCTATGTATAAAATATTGCTTTATCCTAGCAGTAGAAAAGTAGCTAGTACATTTTTACCTATCCTTTCAGGAATGTACCGACGTGAGTTTTATACAAATTCGTCGTGATGTAACTAACCTAACATAGTTACAATAACAAATTCATTGTGGACAGGCGATAACTCATGAAATTTATTTCCGAAAACTGTAATTAAAGTCGATTGTGCCCCTATTCTAGGAAAAACCTTTCATAGATTTAGTTGATATGCGCGGCGGTGACTTAAACACGAGACCCCCAATTTTATGGATTGCTTCCAAAAGTGGACTCCTACCGTACGAAAAAGCTAAATATGAGGTCATATTTTCATAAATTACATAGTTCGGTACGCTTGATTTGCAAGAGCATGACCTCGATCATTAGCATGCTAATTTTGACAATGGAATTACTTCGTCGGTTAGTTCACTTATGGCCAGTAGCTATCGTCCAACGGTCTATTGACCCATGTCAGCTATAAAAATATTAAAAAGTCTGCACGCGATGTAGTTAACCAATATTGCTGTGCGTCAGAGATTTACTATGACTAATGGAAACAAACGATTAAGGCCTTGCTACTAAAATTGACCATCATATTTCTTTCTCAATCAGAATACATTATCTAAAACTGTTTCTTAGACAAGTGACTTGTCTACAAGTGCATGACAATGACAGGGATGATACTCAAGAAAAACAAAGCCTTGCCCAAAAAGTACACCATAATTTGTTACCTTCGTATCAATTTTGAAGTCTTAAAAGCTTGCGATTACTTAGTTATTTGTGTCTATCGCATAATACCGTCCATTTGTAGCTTTCTAATGGGGTAAGGGAGGGGTCCAATGACAGGTGACGATTTGACGTCATCCACGCACACTGACGGTTTCTGGGCATTTAATGATGCCAGCTAATGATCCGCCGTACCTTAGTAATATTACTCAAACAAAACTTACTGATTGTATCGATATCAGAAATCAACGCACGACTGCTAAATTCAGTCATCTCATCCGATTGAATGGACATCGCTCCTATTTTGCTATTAAAATCCTTAAATGCTAGTTGGAACTCCTAAATGACAGTCGAACCAATAGCGTGCGCCTGCACCTTGGGGGAAAACCAACTACATATGTACAATGTTGTGAAGCAGAATGTATTTACAAAAGATTGTTTCTTACATGTGTATAAACAAAGTGATCCCAAGAATTTGTTGGCTCCAAATTACGTATTTCGTTTGAATTGCACTATTTGCTGAAAAACTTAACCCAAATAGAAACAGAGCGGAAATATTAATGGTGACGTCCCCTAGAGCTTATGGACACTGCTGGTGCTAGAATTAGACATTATGTGTACCGTCTGTATACGTAATATATCAAAATGTCAAGGTAAGGCACCGCGGCAGAAGCGCGAGCATGCGGAGCGAATAACCCGCAAAAGCTCTGAAAGCTATTAAGCTTTTTCGGTTATCAGCGAGGAAGGTAGGTAGGGCTGCCTTGTTGCTTTATCCGAAAATGTCAGGCGCGGCCAGTGACGTCATCAGCGAAATGGCGCGACATTTCGCGGTGCGCCTGCCACGCCCGAGCCCACCCTAATCTCTTGTCATAGCAGGGTTGTCCGAGCGAAACGTTCCCCAAGGTTCTTTCTTGGGACCGACCTCCTTTTTACGGTTAACAGTGGCAACTATTTGCTGATAGCCGCTAAATTATGGTTATTTTGTAATCGCAAAGAAGTTCTATGTCGATGTCTGTGGATGTTGCGACAGTGCATCAGGATAACATTTTGTTCTGTTTATCTGTAGTAGGGGAAAATGCCTTAAATTAATTACGATTAAGTTAATAAAGTTAAGACTTTTGTCTTAATCTCAAACAGATAAAACTTGTAATCTTTAGTATTAAGTATAGCAGATAATGCAATGAAGATAATAAACGGTACAGTATTTATATTTACGTAGTTGTAACACTTTGATATCTTTGATCTTAAATATGTATTTTCTTCCATCACAAGGATGAAAGAAATGCTTTATCTTTGAAACGTTTTGCTTGTATACCACCATACCCACATTCATTAACAACTTTATATTATAGCATAGTGCTTCTTTGGTAGTCTAATCTCCTCATAGCTCCAGAAGTAGTATCCTTATCACATTTATGAAAGAATTTTCTATCCGCACAAATGTTTGACAATTAAAATTTCTTTACAGGTCAGTTTTAGTTCGGATTTCTATAATTCTCGCGTGCAATATTGTTTTAGTATAGATGATATCATCAATTGTTATCATCCAGTGGGTAAATCAGTAATCATAATATTGTAACAGGTAAAACACTTCTATTGTATTTGTATTAGGTATCTGTCAACAATTGCGTTCGTAGAATCGATTAATTTAGTTTTGATTGCAACGTTATTTATTAAATTAGTCGACCTATTAAAGTGCTTCGGTCGTTACTCTGGTCAGGTAGAAAGTGTTGATATACTGTTCTGCTAGTAAAGAATGTTAGTTGTAGTGAGCAAGGTTTCTGGTGATTCCACTGCAGGTCTACATTGGGTTCGTTGATAACTTACCATCAGGTGATCCGTCGGTTCGTTTACCCATTCTATAAAAAAGGGGTTTTAGACATTTGGAGGTGGTTTTATTCTGCGGCCTGAAATTAAGTTTATCCTCACACCCTTGACGTTTCAGTCATTTTGGTTTACCATCCCGCCCAGCCACGATGCATTTGGTTAGTCTAGTTAAGATTGTCACCGTCATCGAAACTGTTACTTTTCTCTTCTTGCGATTGTATTGAAAATCTGCGTCTCGCAGCGTCAAGAAAATTGAGCAGTAATTTTTATATTATTCGGGATTGGGCTAGGCGAGAGGGAGTGTCAGACTCTTACTGACTAAAAACCACCCCGTTCCTACTCTTGCTTAAAGCCCGAGTCCCGGTAAATCCGCTAGGTAGTTCACAGCTCCGCATCAGGAATCAGCCCTACTGGGCCCCATCTTTGGTGGTCCGTGGTGTGACTCGCCGTCCGCAGACCCTAACATTATTCAGGAATGCCGACATAATTTAATTGTAGTGTAGTTGACACTGTCTGTATGGAATGGGATCAGGAAAAGTACACTAAAAGGTTTACAGGAAAAGTTTAGGAAATAAACAAATGTAAAATAGACCTTAAAGTGTGTTTTGTTTTGGTGTCAATATTATGTATTTATAATAACAGGAAAATCAGTATTATCTGTCTCTATAAAGTCTAAAATGGTCTAAACATGACACTGTTTTTTCCTCAAGTAATATTTTGATTTTACATCAATTTGATCATTCCTAATTTCCTATATACCTATAGAAAAAATATAAACTGTTACTCTTTTAAACTTATGAACATTTATAAGATACGTATTGGTTGACACCAGTGATGTGGTTAAATCTTGAGCATAAAAATTACATAAAGTTTCCTTACTTATTCGTATCCTACTTTACGATATAGAATCGTTTATTTGTAATTCCAATTCGCAAATAGAAGATTTATAACTAGATCACCTACTTACAAAAGTATACTAGAAACCAATGTAAATAAATCATATTGAAATATTGTGATTCTATCATTGACACATACATGTTAAACGTACGTGTTACAACGTTTTAACCATTTTATACCCATCTGTTCAGTCACTTACGGAAAACTATAGGTATTTAGTGAATACGTGAAATGTACAATCAAATAAATGGGTGTGTCTGGCTAAATAATTAACTTAAATGTAGTTATAATCGTTTACTGTTGTTAACAGGTAATCACCATGGCAGTAATGACCCGGTGTCTATAAGACTAAGTTGTTGTTTCGGCTTCAGGTGAGTCTATCCCAATTATTTTAATGCTTTTTTTGCTTGAAAGTAGTCTGTCCTCGAAACTGACAGTGACTAGTCATTGCTGATTGTTCAGCCGTGACACTGAGACAGATGATGACCAGGTGCCGCGTGCCTAGAACAATATAGCTAAGAAAATCCTCTACCAAGTTTTTGTATCGCCAAAAATACAAAGTTATTGCGTACAATTAGGTGACCATTGTTTTACACGTCAACAACGTTGATGGATGATTTTACTAAGTTTTCGCGAAATGCGAAAACGCGATCTAAATGCGGAAGAAGGGTGTATTGTCTTTGAAGGCCGTCACTTCGGAGGCGCGGCCGTCACGCGTTGATGTCTGCCAAATTAAAAACAACAACGTTTCAGTTTGTTCTTAATTAATTAAAAAACGTATGTTTAATTACATTACAACCTCGCATATGATTTACTCTGATTGATCCATGTTTGACCATCTCATACATTAAGTTAATTAATGTGTGAACTGATTTCACGACTGTTGACATTGTTCTAACATTTTTTTTTAAATTAACTAATAAATGTATTTTGTAATTTAATAAAAAATGTGAATTAACAGCTGTTTGATTACACTTACACATGTTGAACTTAATGTTTGGTACTCCGTTGTCATATGTACAAAATCTCACCGTGTACATAAATGATGACATTAGTCAGCGGCTAGGGTTCTTAATGTCTTGAGAACCAACATGTTGTATGATACATTCCTACATCAATAAATTATTACAACTTCAACACTAAAAGACTGATATCATTTCAAATAAACTTGCTGTGTCACGCATAGAAAAGTAAAAGAGAATCATAATTTGTCCCGGCGCGTTAAATAACGTGAGATAACAGGACAAATTGACTAATTAATTAATAGAATAATATTAGCTAATCACTAATCAGCGTTGTAATCAAATGGAGTATAATCCGATTACTGGTCTGTGGGTGACCCCATCAAACCCTATCAGCTAATCGATTCCGCTGACGAGTCTATATTGATAGTGACCGCATAGACGCATGATGGGTGTCACGCCACGCCTAACTCAATCACGGCCGGGAATGAGCTTTAATGTTCCTGAAAGTAGAACGCGGAAACACGTAAGCGTTTTATGGCAAACTAGTTCTTCTTTGTTGCTGTTAAGGCTCGATGTCAAAGGTTTGTCCATTGTTTAAGGGGTGGCTATATTTACTCGGCCCGTGTCCGACCTAATTTGGCGCGATTTGATTTTGCTAACGGACCCATATATTCCATAAGCTTCATTCTAGTAGTTTAGTTACACAAATTGACGCTCGGTATATAGTTCCATAATGGCCCATATATCCGTATAGTTTGACGTTGTTTACGAAGCATTTTCACGTAAATGTTTATCGGATGTTGTAACCCTTTGATAATCTGGTAATTAATAATTAATAAACTACTGCATTGAGGTTATATTTAGCTGTTTACGTTTAGCTTTGGAAAATTAATGTTTTAGAGAGTAAGTATTTGTTTGCACGAATTTACCTAAAACTCATTGCGCTAATTGGTTCTTAGTCCTTGAATTGTTCAAAGACGTAACGTCTAATTTCTTTCCTTATGCTATAATTAGTGCAATGACAAGAATACACAATTGCAGTGGAAACAAAAGTGAAGATTTGCCTTAATGAGGCATTTGACATCACTAACATAATGTTTATGTAAACTGCCATTTATATTTTCTGGTTCGCCACAAGTATATGGTGAATTACCAGTAAATTACTGATATGCTCTACATGTAATTAACAATAAGCGTCAGTAATTGGCTGTATAATGTTGCTACAATGTACGTTAACGTCCGCGTCCAGCCCTATTAAGTTATAATTCGTTTATCCAGAACAAGATACAAATACTATTTTATATTGGACCGTTGCCAACTCTGCGTGACTGCTTTCACTGATTATTCACCGATTTATTTTTATTTTTGTTGAATATTGAATTGAAATTCATCCTACAGCTTTGCTAAAATAGTTTGTAGTAGTTCTATTTTGTGTTTACTCGTGTTCTGAACGTAGACTAGGCCACCCTTTGGTTCCGTGGGCGTCATAGTCAATAGCAATATCCTTTTGTACGCTGATGTTGATGAATGACAATACAATGTAGGTGTTCGTACTCACTAACCAATTTACTAAGAAGCAATAAAGACTTGTGTATTGGTATTCAGAGTCCATACATTTATCTTCGAGTCTTTTCCTAACTAGGTTGAGGTTAGCTAACTCTTACCCAGATTCGACTAGGTGCAATTATTTTTGTAGTGACCGCCATGTATTGAGCCTATAAGACCTAAAACCATGTGCGCACATATACTAAAACTAAACAAACAAGGCTATTAGATTCTATCACAATGAAAAAGCCCAATACATGTAAACTAGTATGATCTAGTATGGCCAAATTAGTTACTGTTAAACTTATTACAAAAACAAAACAATTTGCCGCTCTACATTCTTAAGACGATACTTTTGCGCATATGGTCCGCGAATGAAGTCACGGACGCGATAATATTTACAAGATGTCTAGACAAGCGTCCAGGTAACTTAAACCAATTTTATATAGTCCCTAAAAGTTGGTATTGGAATTTTCCAGAATATTCACGGTCAATTTCTAAATGCTGTTAAATAAATCAACTTCTATTAAACCTCAAACGTTTCAATTTTAATCGTTTCAAGGACCGATAAATACGGCTCGTGATATTGTAAGTCTGTGACCAAGAAACACGCTTGCTTCCTAAACAAATTGTCTTTCAAAGGTTTACAAAAAACTGCAAATTATCGCTCTATTTTTCTTAGACCTTGTAGCATCGTCACTTTCATTTTCTCTTTGTCAAATGTCTTTAATTTTCTGTAAATAATGTTTACAATCTTGGTTTTTTGTGATTCATCGCAAACAGACAGATAGTTTTCAGGGTTATTTTTCTGTGACCATTTTATGAGTCACTGTATCTCATTCCTCTCCTGAAAGCCAGGCAATTATCGTTATTGCTCATTAGTGGCAATTTGTGTGCTGTTGCGATCCTGTGAAACGGTTAAATTCGCACCGGCAGTGTTGTCATATTGCATCGATAATGTCGTCAGTAGTAACAGTGTCTAGCCATCCATGTGTGCCGTTGCACAAGACCTGTCGACATAATGGCCCACTACAAACGGTGTTAGTGAATGCTGTATAAACTACCTACAGGAAATTGATTCGCTTAGAAAGAATCGTTTTATTGATTTATGTTACCCCTCACCACTTCCACTGCATTTCTATAAACTATAAATCACCTTGTTCTGTCGTCAATATTATTTCAAACTAGCTTCTGCCCGCGACTCCGTCCGCGCGGATGTCGGTCTTCGCGTGGAAGTTTTATTTCTCCATTTTGAGTAACTTTGACAATGACATCTTATAAATATCTATTGGACCCAAATACGGCGAGGCCCATAATAATTAAGGAGATCCCTCTATTGAGCTACTGCTGTTGAGCTCGCGTTCTGTAGAATAAAACTGAAAAATAAAGTTTTTTTTTCTACGTATTTTTCCAGGATAAAATGTATCCTATTTTATGCCAAGGATAATAAGGTATAATTATACCAAGTTTCATCGAAATCGAACCGTTACTTTTCGAATCGTTAGTTAATTTTCACGTGATGCCTGAACATACAGACAGACAGACAAAAAAAATTTAATCACATATTTGGTTTTGGTATCGATCCAGTAACACACCCTGCTATTTATTCTTTCAATATTTTCAATGTACAGAATTGACCCTTCTACAGATTTATTATAATATTTTGCCCGCGACTTCGTTCGCGTGGAATAGTGACTTCCGGCAAATTTTTGGTTTTAACCACATAGTTCCCGATCTCGCGGGATCTCTTCAAAAATGAGATGTGGAAGATATTCCAGGGAACTCTTCAAAAATCAACATAATGAGCTCTGTGTTTGAATTTAATAGATGTATACTCACTTAGGGCATTGAAAAAATAGTTTAAAAACGGACTTAAACTAACTTAAAACTAAAGAAAGCTACGAATTACGAATTTATAACAATTAAAAAAGAAACTATATTACAACCTATCCTCTATGCTATAATAACCAAGCTTAAACTAAATAATTTAAAAGAAACGACTTAAATCTAATCTAATTAATTTATAAATTAGACTTACAATTTTATTAAAAAAACTAACTACAGTAACTACTAATAATCGATATCAAACTAAACCTACGTTAAATAGTTTAACCAAAAAACCAGGAAAACCCAACAAATAAACTTATTACCTAATTGATAAATACAACGAAACCAATTTAGAATATACGAAACAGCAGCACCACTACAGACAAATAATCATACGACTGATAATACACTTTTTCTACGATAGTACCGAAGCGCTCGGCCGATACCCAACCAAATGAATGTAACGAAACCATAGCGCGATCTATTTCGATCCCAACGCCATCTATCGAGGATAAAGACAACTTGGATTATTTATTTATACTCCGTTCGGGCATTTTCTTTGTACTAAAAGTTTAATTATATTGATATTATTTTTTTCATACCTTTTTACTATTTATTTACTTTTTTCGATGAATTAAAACAATAACATGAACCGAAGTCGTGTAACGATCGACATAGAATTATCTATACTCCGTTAGAGCATTTTCTTTGTACTAAATGTTTTATTATATTGATATTATTTTTTTCATACCTTTTTACTATTTATTTACTTTTTTTCGATGAATTAAAACAATAACATGAACCGAAGTCGTGTAACGATCGACATAGAATTATTTATAAATTATTTATTTCTTATTTTTATTTTTTGATTTTTGAAATAAAAATATATCTATGTCCTTTCTAAGGTTCTAAACTATATCTGTACCAAATTTCAACCAAATCCGTCAAATAGTTGCGGAGATTAATGGTATAAGCATAGAATGTTCGACGTGATTCTTTAATTTGACATAACTTTTTTATTTATGAACCGATTGACATGAAACAAACACTAAATGTAAATTTAAGCATCCCACAATATATTCGTGAAAACTGCATCCAACTTGGATTAGCCGTTTCTGAGATTAGCGCGCACAGACGAACAGACAAACAGACAAACAGACAAAAAAAAAGTTAATTACATTTTTGGGTTCGACATCGACATAACAATAACCCCTGCTATTTTTTTTATTTTTATTTTCAATGTACAGACAGCACTTTTCTACGATTTTATTATATGTATAGATAGCTACTGTTGTTAATTGAAATGATTTCATTTCATTCATTAGTCTCTACTCTAAATGCAGAAATATTGACCTAAAGCTCAAAAGTAAGTTAAGGATTTCAAGTTTTAACATCTTAGTTAAATATTCACATTCCCTTTAAAGTTTTAAGACCACTATACAGCTTGTAACTTGTATTATAGAAATGTTTTCAACTTCATCGTCGATTGCTTGAAATGGCTCTATAATGTTGAAACACGTCGTACGAAAGCCAGCATTGGAAGTAGAATGAAACGAAACCATCAATGGAAGTGGTATCGTAGCCGAAGTTTGGTAGAGCTCCAACTCACCTTGAGGTTTGCTGTTACGTACGCTAAAATACACTATCAAAACAGTGCGTTTCGTTCACCGTTCCGAGCCACACGCTCGCTTGGCAAGCGCTCTCCATATAATAATTGTTTTACTAATAAAGCCGAGAAATAAAGTCGCGAACATTTTGATAGCGCTTTACCGCTGTGCCTTATATTATTTTATTATTACAAATAAAAGGTTTAACTCTAATAATAAGAGGAAATTATTTTTGTAATGTGAATGTGACGTGTTTAACGCGGACTCAGCGTCTCATTGGATTGTCTGAGATTCGTCTGGGCGAAACCTATTTCTATGATGTGAGTTCATAAACAAAAACATTTTTTACAACACGGAAGTAGGCTTTTGTTGCATGATTTATTTATTTTAATAGCAGATTGATATTTATTTCGAAATCGTGCCGATAATAGATATTATTGCAAATTGAAACCATTCATTAAATGTTGCACTTGACTATAATTATGGTATTATTTATTGATCAATATAATGATTACTGTTTTATGAAGTCGTAAAATGTGCACTCATATTAAAAGAAAATAAAACTCTTTTTATCAGTACTGCTATTAAAATCTTCACTCATATTTTACGACCCCATAGGTCAATCAATATTTGTTTTAAATTGGATCATCTAAGCACAACACATTATTCTACAATAATAGAAGTAGTAGTATTTAATCATTAAAAAAAATATATAAGTATTACAGTATACATTAAAATATATCCAACAACATTAAAATTCATCTATTTATTGTTAATCTGCATAATATTTATTTTTACTCTTAAATAAATTTTTAGTTTTAAATTGGGAAATAATGATGATATTTCGAAACCGCCTTCTTTGCCCAAGTTTATTGGCATTTACCTCTTGCTTACATTTCGTAACTTAATTATGGATCAGTAAAAGTCAAAATTCTTTCATAATCAGGAAATTTATAAGGTCAGAGGAATGTTGAGAGTCGTCCGTTTATTAAAAAAGTATTTCTAGTTTAGTATTGGACTAGAAACGTATGTGATATGTGACATACATCATTATGTTAGTATTGATTTAATATCTGATAGGAATTGATAAAGAAAGTGCTATCTCTGTTACGCTGGTTAGGCAATTCTCATTGTATTTGTACTGGTCTCTCGTCCCATCAATAACTGGGTGAATAGGGGTTACGAACGACCAGTCACTGTCATTTCAAATGTTGCGTCATAAGGAAATGAGGTAATGGCCTAATGGACTCTATATTTTATTTAGAAAATATCAAAGTTTATCAAAAAGCCATAAAAGCATTTCTTCGTATGGGAACATTTGGTACAGTTCAATAGTTACACCCGTTTTTGACCAATAATATGGATAAGTTCTTTGTTGTATAGAAAAATCCTTTTTCCATAGCATGGAATTAATATAGAAAGCCCAAATTCCTAAATCCAACAAAATACTCAAACCCAAGTTTACCAGTCATTTTAAAAGGATATACAGTAAATTGGCATAGGTTAACGTTACAATACACTAAACAAATGTATGTCTTAGAGTCTATTTAAACGAAACTTCCTTAACTGAGTCATCGTCGCTTGGGCCAAACCCTTTGACCTACAAACGAAGAATTAAGGTTGTTACTGCTACATAAAATGTAGGTCATCCCTATAGTAAAAATCCTAACGATAAATGTTTACAGTACATCAAATAAAGTAAACGAGGAAGGGTTTCGTTGTGCCTTGTGCACCTATTTAGAAGTGATTTGATATTGTTTTAAAAACGGGGTCTCCGAATTTGGAAGAATGGGGATAGTAGAACATAAGTTGCACGATTGGTAGTTATCGTGACGTGAGAAGAATAATGAACTATGATAAAGGAAAATAAGTATTCCATGTTGTCCATGCAGTGAATAGAATTCTAATTGAATTATGTTCACTTTCTGGATATCTTAAGCCTATGGACAAAAGAAATACTATACCAGTAGCCACTACTCTTACTTAATAGAATCGGTCCTAATATAGTACCTTGGGGAACTCCTGAGCTTGGCTTGAATTTATAACATAAATCGCTATTATCCAGCGGTGGTGTGGTGCAAATTTTGAAAAAGATAAACAGAAGCTACTATACTTTAGAACAATACTGTATATCGCTTTGATGATTTCAGTAAAAACAAAACATCATTTACACGCACGCTATAGTGATATTTAATTATATAGGTGTGACTTCTACAATTCTATTCATGTGTTAGTATAAATGAGGTAGTTTGCACGAATGTTTTCATAGCTAGAAATCATAAGTTCCAACAACCCTGTACTCTTTGCGTCAGTAGATAAAACAAACCATTATAATATTGTAGACTTTACTGGATAAACTCAATTTTCCTTATGAAATCTAACGGCAATATTGAAATAGGGACCTGTTACTAGTTGCCAAGTATTTCTGAAGGACGGTAGCAGCTTGATTAATTACTAATAATTATAATTTTATCATTATCAGTTGCGTATAATAACTATGGAGAAGAAACTGACTCACTGTCTACTGTCTGATTCATATTTCTCTTATTGATCTTTGACTTGGAATTTTTTAAGGTATTTTCCAGACTCTACAAGTTTCTTTATATGAAATGTCGTTTACGTTGATTTATTGTAGAATATTATCAAGTTGTTATCGTAATCACAACTTTTGAGCACTAAATTGTAGCAATTTTGAGATGATGATTTTAATAAAGAATACATGTAAATAATCATCAATCTCTAAAGAATTCCTTTAATTTGACGGTCTCCTGCTAGTCTGTAAGAATAAGAATTTATAACTATTTTAAAAAATTAATATCTTATAAAATTCTAAACTCAAATATTGATCACATCATCGTACTTGACAGCTCAGGTGGACGACATTTAACTTATGGCCTGACCTTAATATTATCAATACCTAGAATTATTTATATCCAATCATATTCTATCTTCGAGTAGAAAGGGACTTTGCTGATATGATAATGTATAAAATCACTGTGTGAACTGTATAGTGTATGTATGTACACAATAAACAGTCAAGGTTTAACATGTTTTATGACGTCATCCAAGGGTCCACACTTTTAAGTGCACGTGTACTTAGAATTGAGAGGAAAATTCGAAGTAATATTCAAATTATACTGATAGCAGTGTGCAGACATTACCCATTTGTCTCAATTATTAAAAGCCAACTAGTGGTCGCCTAGTGGTCGAAATTCAACCATATACGATTTAATTTACAATACCACTTAACATACGTTCAAGGATAATTTCTATTTAACTCAAACTCAAACAAACTCTTTTATAAAACTCTTTTCATATGAGACGTCATCGCAATGTCTATCGATTTTGACGTTTTGTCATATACGATCAGATACTATGCATGTGTGTGTAATGTTTTATTTATTGATTTAATGTACTTTATAAGCATTATTTTTGAAAAATATTAGCGTGCTGCACTTCTCCTACACATAAACTATAAGTGTACCAAATTTTATGCTCCTACGTCCGCGCAATTTTCATAAAAAGCGGTCCAAAGTTTTTGCATCACGTATTAATATATAGATAACGTATTTCCTAGTTGTTGGAAATTGGATGTTTGGCTGAAAAGAAAAATGAATTAGATTGAGTGAAGAGAAAATAATTTGTGATTGGATGACTTCTGATAAAATGGAAAAAGAGGTCATGTTATACCGACTGCAAATAAAATGGGATAAGGACAGGAAAATGAAGAACTGTTGAAAAGTACAGTCATTTATTCCGTATTCCGCCAACGCACTTGATAACTGATTAAATAATAAACTACCCACTCGTTATTGTCTCATTAAACATTTTTTTATGGAACGACCTAACCTAGTTATTTTTTATTGTATGAATATGATTATGAAGTCTTGTTCAAACCAAGTTAAATTACGGTATCGATAAGATACGATCTTGAAATGGCATTGTTACTAAGTG
This sequence comes from Spodoptera frugiperda, assembly GCF_023101765.2. Taxonomy (NCBI): domain Eukaryota; kingdom Metazoa; phylum Arthropoda; class Insecta; order Lepidoptera; family Noctuidae; genus Spodoptera; species Spodoptera frugiperda. The sequence goes on along the minus strand of NC_064214.1, from coordinate 12,042,715 downwards.
GAAACCTATAAGTGGTGAGGAACACTCAAGATAACACGACACTACCCAATTTACTAGAAGGCTACAGCCGTACAAGCAATCAATCAACCCTTATTTCTGAAGTGCCCTTATTTTTCCCACACGAAATATAATTAGTTTGCTAACCTCTTGTCGTAGAAACGAAACAGACGCCATGTTTTTGCCTCTACTTCTAGACTCCTAAAGGGAATTCACCTATTATACGGGAATAATAATAAATTGTAATAATGTTCCAACTACCATAATGCTTTATTATTAAATAAATTACACAAACGCGTACAGGAAGATTATGTCCTGTTACTGCTGATAAAATTCACGTGCTTATCCTTTCAGAATAGGTATGATACGATATACAAAATGTACAAAAAAAAAATGTAATCGCACCATTAATATAGTTGCAAATATTGTACATTGAATGAATAAAATATTATAATACGTCCTTCATTTTAAATGCCAAATCCAATTTTATTTGTATAATCTTATAAGTTATGCAATGAAAAAGAAATGTCAGCATACCAGATCTAGGCTACGAAATAGTGTCGAGATAAGTAAATGTTGCATTTGAAAGAGTGTAAAAGATATTAACATTATCAGATAGTGATACACCCACCTGTGTATTATTGATTACTAGAATCTCTGTCGTATATTACGTGTAATGACACTTAAACATAATCACTGCATTTTATACAGTTGAATCATTATAACACTTGGTCCAACCTTGATCACTAGTTGTCATTTTTTCAAACGATTGTTCATTGAATATCTTTCAAGTCCATCGTTGATATGAGATGACGACACGTGACTGTATCAAGCGGCGCATCTCAATTCTCCCAATAAACTTTAATTGTCTCGTCATTAGCACTGCTTGTCTGCTTGTTTCTAGGAGGTCGGAAAACATGGCCAGTCATACCAGTCTTCGTACATGGTTAAATCGAAAAATGTAATTTCGTTCTGGTCAAGTGTAACTCGTTTGATAAGGCGTTTCTTATCAAAAAACGTTATTGCAGATTATCATTGTCTCTTTTGCAAACCGTTTGGCGTTGTTGGTATTTACCGGTAATTGTTCCGATGCGTGTAACCATGCAATATCGAAAAAGTACAATACTCGAACTGAAGCCGTGTTTGAAGAAGTATTTTGAGATAATTTTAACGATATAGAAAATGGAATAGATTCAAGTCAGATATTGTTAGACTAACCGAACTTTAACCGCAGTTGGGAAAAATACAGGATACTATCGTAAATCCCCATGTTTATGATAATATCCTGTATTTTTCCACTCGTTTTAGTGTGAATTTATGAATTGTAATTTGTATCATAAGTAACCATGGATGCTTCAAACATAATAATATCAATCAAGTAAAGTTAAGTGTAGAACAATAATACCAGACCAAATTAGTGGCTTTGTCGTGACTTGTTTTCATTAAATCTATTGATATTATCTATTCCAATTGTTTACCACAAGTTGTAATAGTATAGCAATATGAAACAACTGATAGAGTAGGTGTAATACTATGATTATTGTAATTTCAAGTAAATCATCTTTGGATACGTAGACTTGTTGCTTGTGGGCGTGATTTAAGGTGTTTACGTGCAAGCGTACTTATAGTGTTAATACTTAAATTCTCTTCACACAGCGGTGTTAAAACCAGATTGTTAACACCGTTTCAAAGATTATGAAGTTCGGCAAGTATGACGTACATATGCTGGCAGACAGCAGGCCGTTGGAATAAAACGATAAATAGTAAAGCTATTGGCTAGAAAAAATATCCTCAAACTATCGTTTCTGAATTCACCAGGTGGCAGCTCCAGAAACACCTCAAGGAAAGATGATGTTGCTACTGTCAAATATTCAATTTTACCAATAGATTTCAGAATGATATTAGACAAAAATATTATTATCTTCTAGTAACCTCACCCTTTTATAGCTTCACCAATGAGTTTATGTTTAAACTACGCTCAATGAAACACTCATTCAACCAGTATTTCTAAACATGGGTCACGACAATCGGTTGAACTATTAACACACTTCACTGTATGCCAATATTGCCAATACGTTCGATTCAAATTTTTGCCTTATCGTCATCATCTTCATTAGTGCTTGCGAATTCTTACGTCAAGGTTCATTCAATAACAATTAATATACTCAACAAGGTTTGTTTTGAAGATTCGTCTGATTTAATTGGTCGACTCATACTTCAGCTAATACCTAGTAATAGGGTGTCGTGTGAATCTTAAGAGCTTAGAATGTTGAGGCTTAAGTGGATAGTTTATCAGAGTGACGTAGGTGTTTAAACGACAAACCCCAGTGACGGTGATCCAATTGAGTTTTATCAGTACAACGCTTAATAAAAATACTCTTATTAGTAGAGAACAAACAACAGACTCTAAATACATAGAGTGGATGGATAGAAACCTTCTAGATTTAAGAGACTAGTAAATGCAATGCGATTTATTTTAAGTGTGTACTTAATATTATTTTGTGATACCGTTGATACTGCATGCTTATGCATACTCTATTTTCTTTTAGTAGTTACTAAGTTTAATCTCGTTTTGTTCCAGGAAGACGAAGTGCTCTGGCGGTGCACAGAATGCCGATCGCGCCGCGCGGCCCTCCGCCTTCGACGCCACCCTACCACCTGCTTCTCCGTAGGAGACCTAGCTTAACCCTCAAGTGTCCTTCGATAATATAACGTCTAACTTTTTGTACGCCTCTTTTATACCGACCTATAAGTATAAGTACGCAGTGTTTAAGTGTCGCGCGCAAGTGTGAGTGTATATGTGTGTCGATGGTGCGGCCGACATGGGAAAGTCCTCGGCGAGAACACATGGCCAAGGTGAGTGTCTTCCCGCCCACTGTACTAAACACCTGTCCTCAAGGTCACTTTGCTATTCTATGTTTATTATACACGAGTACATATATACCTAAGATGGTCTTCCAAGGTCTTCAGCTTGTCCAAGGCATCAAGCACAGTTCCAGTTTTGAGTATCTGAACAAGTTTTCAAGGACACCGCAACTAAAGCACCACTAAACGCATTATTATTTTTTCTTATTTATTCTTCTAAAACAATTCTAATACTGACCTTGTTCCCTATCAAAGACCTACCTTTCAAAGATAGATGGCATGAGCTCTATTGTTTTAATAACGCAGATTTGAATTCTTAAATCGTTTGAAGTTATTATCCAGCCCACGCACTTTGAATATCTCTTGCGTAACAAATACAATCGCCCAGACCTAAAACAACCGACTATCAATAGGTCATAGATATATTATTTCTGCGTCTATGAAACGTGTAAGTTCAAATCTCACGCCTACACTCTATATCGTTGGATTCAGAGACGTCATCAGAATTGAAAAATGTTAGCTAGACCTTTCTAGATGTTCTACTACCTATTTTATTGACAAATTATATTCATATTGACAATAGTTCTTTCGCAGTCGGGACCCATTCTAGAAAGCCAGCCGTATGTGCCCTCACTAAGTCTTTATATTTAGAATGGGTCCCGACTGCTTAAATTTTACGATGACTTTCTTGTTTTAGGGTTTTTCCATTTTAATATTATAAAGAAACGCAGTCGGGTTTTTTAGTTTTTTAAATTACTTTTTTTATTCATTCATTTACTTTATTATATCAGCGAAGCTTTCAGAGCTACCAATGTGGTTTGACTCAGTCCACATGATTCATTCATGACTTTTTATTTACACGAAACATGTCTTGAATTATATTTTCATTCGCGTAGAAACAAATTTATTGCAACCAGTGCAAAGCTTATGGAACAAGACACAAATACAACTTTGTTAAGATCTGGTCAAGGCCGCGTAAGTTGTGAGGGAGAACTGAAATGTAGATGGGGCTAACTGATGATACAATTTGACTCGATTCTAAAGATAGTAATTATTCGTCGAACTTTTAGATTAATATAACTTTTGATGAATACTGTGCGACCAAAGTTTAACAACTTTAATTACTAAATTTTTTCATATATACCAAGGGAATAAAGGAATATTCTAATAGTTCCAATCGTCCACTTGAACTCTGTTCGTTAATTGCTCCAATTTGTTCCACTTTCTCGTTACCTTCACTTACGGCTCCAATATCGATCACTTATGATATTGAACTTATAATTGCACGTCATCCATGACACTGACCGTCCACTGTCATTACAGTATGCCGTAGGATGATGATTATACCGTCCTTCGTTTCACCATATTATTCGATTTGTGAAGGAATATAATTATTATGATTTGTACACGTCAAATCGATCACTCTTACGTACCTACAATTACACTTTTAATAAGTAGTCTAGAAATGTATTCTATTACTTGTAATTATTTTTTTCTCTAGCATATAGATTCAGGAATAGAAGTTGACATTATTCACCATTAACTTCGATAAATGAAGGACATTATTTTTCTAAGCGGTAAATATTTTCTAATTTGGATTGTTAGGTACCTCTTTTTCATATTGATAGTGGCACTGTTCAAGCTGAATGTCTTCACGCATTCTGTCTGTCTGTTCTGTCATATACCATGATGCCATCTCCCATCAAGATTGGGTGCCCTACTACTTTTCTATATCGTACTAGCAAACCCGGCGAACTCCGTTTCGCCAATGATTTTCCCTGTTTTCTTGCTTTCCTCTTGCTTTTTTGAATTTTATTTATTTATTTAGTCTTCATCACAAAAAACAGTGAATGGCGGACTTAATGCCTTAAGGCATTCTCTAACAGTCAACCATAGGGTAGTGCAGAGAAATGAAGCGGATTGATGCGAAGCCAAAACACACAAAAGAATTATCTTTGCTATAAACCTCACCAACGAACGCAAAACTGTGAAAATCGGTTCATGCGTTCTGGAGTTATAGCGTCGGGAAGGAAAACCCGACTTATTTTTATACAATCGTATTACAAATATTACAAATGAAAGCGTTCATTTTGTAGTCGAAATCTTCATTACATCTAATTACTAAGAAAGAGACCTGAGCTTTATCGTAATAAGTACATCTTACTGCAAGCTTAATGAAAAATCCGCCCCTTCCATCAGCACCGACAGTCATGGTTCTACCGCCAACGATTAATGTCTGTCTAACTTTTGACACCGCCGTGATTTTATGCTTTAGACAAATATTTGGTATGTGTTCATTACTTGTTCAAAGTTTGAACGTTTGTTTACTATGGCGGTTAAGCTGTCATGGGGTTGCCGGTTGGTTGGTTAAATGTCCAATAACGTATGCAAGTTAACCTTTGTCTGTCTTGAACTGAAGTACATGTTTTAAGGAGAAGTATGTTCGTAGATACATATTATCTTCTTCATGTAACTATTTGTGCTTTGTGACTTTAAATGTAAATATTAGTTTGTTTTCTGCAAAATATGAGACAAAGGAACTGTCGTGACCATGTCGTTATTTTGGAGCATGCTTTAATACTACTACGCAGGGGGATTTGGCTTTAATTTTAAGTATCCAGGTGTACTTGAAAAGTTATCTAACTATTCCTTATCTTTTTTCATAAAAATACTTTAGAGAACACTTAAAAAGGGGTCACGATCGATTTATTTTTACCATTATTGCATGGCTCTCAACAAGCCAAAACTGGGATTTATACAATAACTATATCTACCTTTTAGTAGAACAACAGATGGTAATGTTTATTACTTCTCAGAAGCTACGATTAAAAAGAAACTAATGCCAAAACTGTTAACGTTGTAAATATTTTTGGAATAACTCACTCAATCTGCAATGATAACATTGTATTCACATCTGAAGTACTATTGAGTCTATTACACTGCATAGTGCATTTGCAATTTAGTGATCGATGCTCCTACTAAACGTCGAAGGAAAGTAATGTTCGCTAATGCGATTTAGTAGTTTTATATAAATATAACATCAGCACTCAGTGGACGACGCGTTCTCTGGCGCTGACCAAGAAGGGCTCGGAACACGCAATGTAAATTTTACATAAGCGTGTGTTTACATAATATTATATCCCTAAGTGGTGACCTAAAACCTCAACCTCTGGGATTACCGATGTATGCTCTAAGTAAAATTAGTCTACAGCTAGGATCCCTGAGGAATTTTATAAAGGTCATTACTGGACACAATTTATGATAAAAGGGGCACTCGGTTAACTAAAACATCACAAAGACTTTTTGAAATTATCTTGAGAAATAAATTAAATGTCGTCGGAAATATTCGAGTGGAGCCAGATAAAGTCAGGTCCAGACGCCATTGTCCTCCATTGTTCCTTGTAGTAAGGGCCTTTCCTGTTGAAATTTTGCCAACTAGACGGTTTGTGTACATACCTGTTTTGTATTATGTCTAAGTTGCCCGTTTATTTCAATAAATCCCTATGTAATGTCTCAAGTGATTTCCAAAGCAAAATTTTTAGATGTTTTTAAATTAAATGAATTTCATCTTACGTTGCTTCTTCCAACCTTTTTGTTATACTTCTAATAATGTAGTTACTTACACTTGAAATCTTAATAAATGTAGTTTAATTACGGAACTAAGAAAGACTTTCTTAGATTGGATGTACGAAAAAGCGATTTATCTTGACAGAAGCTTGGACGTGTAAAATGCTCTTGTGCGGAAGTTAGCCAGACGCGATAAAGGACGAGTTTCAACTTATACCGAGCTCCTTACTTAGCTCCAACGCTTGCCGCTCGCTTCATAAATCAGGACAGGACGTTTTAAAAATCTTCCTTCGCCAGTTCTTCTTTCACCTGCGAGGTTTATTATGGAGTTAGTAAAACGCTTTGTTCGGGTATTCACATTTTTGGCATATAATTTATTGTGCTCTCAGTCTATCTGCTGTTGTATTTTTTGAAGATATGATAAAAATAATGTTTGTTTTCATCATAAATTGCTACACAGTACATATATTAGGCAAATATTTAACATAGTCAGTTTTCAATTTCCGGAAGTTATGAACAGGTGCTGCCATCGGTTCAGCAGACAATTTTAATTTTATGTTTAATGGATATTTGGAGATTGGAGGGATATCATTGAAATTGGAATGGGTAGCATATTGGGAGTATTTTCACAACGATCACATGATCAAGATTTTAGAATATGGCTATCAGTTTTATTAGGAGTAAATACTGAGAAGAAATGGCAACACCGGGGCGGTGGCATAATCAGTATCGGTGTGGGATGCGCGCGCCGAGCAGGCGGCGCTAGTGTGTGCGGCACACGAGTCTCGGCCCTGCGACGGGTCAGAGCGCGCGTGCGGGCGCGTGTCGCGAGCGGCGAGTGGCGTGCGGCGTGTACCGGGTGCGGAGCGGGCCAGCCGCCGGGGTGGCCGCGCGGAGCGCGCGACATGGGGCGGCGGTAACGGCGCGGATGTGCGCGCGATCCGAGGCTGTGGAGCTGGAGGTGCTGGGCGCGGAGGGCGGAGAGCCGCGCGTGCCGCCGCGCCCGCTGCGCCTTTCCCTCCTCGAGCTGCTGGGCAAGCTGGTGCGCCGAGACCAGCCCGCCCCGTCGCACCGCCGCGCTAGGCACAACCATCGGTTCCGTACTTTTGTCTCGTGCGGTCGGTATCTATTGATTTGTTGCTGTCATTAAGATCTTACCGATAAAAACGTCTTATTGAATTTTTATTTCGTTGGCCGCCGGCGAAGTCCTGCGTCATCTAGTATCGTACTTACGTGCCTCGCAGCGTGCAAGCGACGCTGATATCGTTTGCGTAACGTCTTGGTATTCTACTCAGACGCTCGCCGACATGTTTTCGTTTTGGCCGGCACGCTGTGAATGGCAGAGCGACTTCCCCCGATTGATGATGAGTCATTTCAGGAATAGAGATGATGCACAATTGTACATAGTGGACAAGGTCGGTGTCGGCGCGCCCCCGTACGGTCAACGGCCGGGGTGAGACGGCGCTTCAGCGCTTCGCGTATGACCCCGCGCTGTTGTTATCGATTACCCGCTAATGTTTCACTTCACTAAATTTAATTAGGATGCAATTCTTTTGCCAATATGTCAACTTCCGTACTTCAGGGAAGTGTGATAATAGACTACGACAATATTTTCCTGTCAATCAATACAAGAACGGCGTATCTACCTGTTTGCTCCATGTTTTTTCACGAGCTAAGGAATTATCAGCACCAGTGCGTGTAAATCGCGCGTAATTAGATTATTTTGCTGTTGCATTAAAGTATTCCTTTCGAAACAAATGGTGTGTTATGATGAAACGTGCCATGTGGAAACGGGGATTAGTTTCATGAATGAAGTTAATAAGTTAGGGCCCTTTTCTCCGAAAAGATGGCGTTTCGGTGTTGCCTTTTGTAACGTGTCTAATGCGGGATGTATGCCGCATCCTATACAATTAAAATGTAGGAAAATATAAATTCACAATTTCTATTAGTGTGAAATGTAAGTAAACAGAAGTAGGTACATCATTATTATTGAGGTAAGCAAAAAGGTGTAGATTTATTTCTTGAACAATTATTATGGTAATTATATTAAAACTTACCAGGCCTAAGGCCTGGCCTAATTCTGATGAAAATTATTATGAAAAATTAAATTCGATACTAAAACTTTTTCAGGTCAGCTTTCGTATTCCAAGTATAGTGATAAGATCCCCAACTTATAATAATAGGCTTTAAGAAGTACTTCAAAATACATAAATCTATATAAAACTAACTGGCCCGGCAAACTTCGTACCGCCTCAAACATATTTTCTCATCTTTTAAAACTTCCCTAGCCTTCCACAAATAATTTAAGATCAAAATTTGCCATATCTGGACAGCCGTTTTCGAGTTTTAGCGAGACTAACGAACAGCAATTGATTTTTGTATATAAAGAGAGATTAAACATTATAAGAGGTATTTCATGACGGCCAATGGCAATTGTAATTGTGAAATATAATAACGGATTCAATACAATGAAGATTTGCATAACACTGAGCTAGACAAGCTTCCAGTCGGTGAATGAAGGCCAGTTGAGGTCAACGACATAACAAGAAATTGGAAGTACAACCTGGATGTAACCGGCAGAACAATCACAGGACAATGATACGCTGTGGGCGGCTAACAGCTGAAAATGAACATGATGACTCATTTGTTTGAAATACTTTAAATATTCCGGTTGATTGCCATCACCAAGCCAAAACTTCTGGTGTAAATCTGCCCAAGATTTATATATTTTTATATCAGGGCTTGTGTTGATACTTCCGTTTGCAGTCCGTCTGTTCGATAAGGACCACACTTTTTTCCCGAAAAGTCAAACTTCTCAGTTATTTCAGCATTTACCAATAAATCAGTCAGTATTGTGGATTAAACAACAATCAAATGATCCCAGAAACAAAAAAATACTCGTAACTAAAGGAAAATGAGAAAGAAAAGCCATTATCCGCTGCTATCCAAGACTAAAATATGGCATCCATTAATTCGATTCGGGATGTAATAAAAAGGTCTTCGAATCTTCACCTAATCACGTATTCGTGTTCATAAGTAATATCGGTTTCTGCCTATTTCCACGATTGTTAATTTAACATCGATTGGTAATTAATTACCATATCGCAAGTTTTAGTGCCCCAGTGCCACACGTGCTGAAAACGGGAAGTGGAAATTTTAGTTTCTATGTACTTATATGACTATTATTAAAACATATTTCTGTAAAAAAAGAATCAAGGAGAACGAAACTTCCCAAGAAGGTTCGGAAATAAATTTCAAATCAATGGTGTAATTATTGATTTAGCCTTCGGAAGCACCCGAACACTAAGAAATAATAACCTTGAAGTCCTCAAGTTCTTTGTTGTTCCTTTCGACTCGTAAAATGACCGCCTACAAATTGTTCTGGACCTTTTTAAGCATTTTACCCTCAGCATTATTATCTCAGCGACATTTTCGTCACTTTGTTAAAAGTTGAAGGGAGGAAAATTAATTTATCTTCACCTTGTCCTTCAACTCAGTAGCTTTGTCCTTGATTTCTTTTTCAAATGCTCGAATTATTGTGGCTACATTCTTACATGAGAATTGTTAAACCGGAATCCTGAGTATTCCTCAATAATTTAATAATTGGTTGGGTAACAGTAATACATTTCTATTTCGATACACGTCTGTAAATAATATTGCATGTGTAATACTTCACTCAAATACTTGGAGGTATTATTATTCTACACATATTTTGTAATATATATTATCTGATATTGAAGTAGTAGGTTTACAGTACATGTATTGGAATACAAATTCGAATAATACTAAGACGAGGCACGTGTAGGAAACTTGACATGAACGTCTCAGCCGTGTTTAGGTCTAGCATTGTAATGTGATTCAGTAAGGGTGTGTGGAGACGATGCCCCTGAAAATGTTATTAGTCGTAAACTGGGAGGAGATCGATCGCCGTCCCCTCGGCGCCCAGTCGAGACGCACTCGTAACCACTACGACGATGAACAGATCAACAGCTCTATGTAGATGTTGCTACATCCGTTATAGAAATTGTCAATATACAGAAACGTTCAACTCCCATAATGAAGTTATTGCTCTGGAAGTTATTTTGTAGCTGCACACTGTGGGGCTACATCCTTTGACAAATAGATGTTATGGGACACAGGAACATGATTAATTGTTAATTACAAGTCGGTTCAGCGGGATATTAATTTGAACTTAAGTGCTATTAAATTATAGTCGTTATTTGCAGAATGTTTGTGGATGGGATCTTTTTGGCAGAGCGCTGAAATTATATGTGGGTGTTTTTCTTTGTCTGTTTGTTACGGAGACATTTCTCAATGGCCCTCAATTGTTTAATGGAGCGCTGTCTTCTTAAAACATTTGTTTCAAGTCAAGAGAATACGTGACGTATTTTTTAAACTCATTTTAGTTTGTTGAAAGTACCTATTCAGGAGCTCAGCTGTAGCATTTAAAGCAGGCTTCATGAATAGGCGGTTAGTTAATTATCCCTGTACCATTTGTCGGGACACGTTCTTTTTCCAGATGCAGTCGGTTATACCCTGCCATCTTGTACTATAATTACTTTGAATGAAAGGGTACCTCTATGCATTTATTTTTACGATTCAAGCACTTATTCATTCCAGTCTGCTTTGTATCATAAGGTAAAGATACATGGAATCCTGCCTAATAATAACACAAAAGGTGCATTTGTTGATCGTCCTGCAATTCAGTGAACATCGACAGCTTTGCGATAAAGCCGTAATCAATAGTTTACCAATGACTTTAAAGTGACATATCACGTGTGCCTTCAAAAGTATAAAATGAGGATTAAGGATCCAAACCTAAAAAAAAAAACAGTGGATAGTCGCTAAAATTAGACTAGTTTTGACATTAAAGTAAAAGTCATCGTGATAAGAAAACTATTCGGTTTTTCTCGCGTCTCGTACTAAGTTTAAGTATTTACATAAATTAAACTATCCTTTTATTACGAAGATAACGTTTATAACCGATAACAGTTTATCACTGTGATAGTACAATTACAATAAAATTATGTCGTATAGGATTTCCCTCGTTTTATGAAGTTTTTTGGACGTTTTAAATGTAAAGGTAATTTGAAAGTCATTGCATCATAGAAAGTACACCTATATTCGTAAATTTTGTTGTACGTTCCCATATCTTCTATAGTTATGTATCGACTATAATAATTATGTCTTCTCCTATTATTATCTATTACCTTAACTTCTGTTCTTTACAATATGCTTTCTCTTCTGTAACTTTGCACCTACCACTTCATCATTGTGCAGTTCTGCACCACCCAATGGTTGATTGTCAGAGAATCCCCATGGCATCAAGTCCGCCAATTTCACAGTGCATGTGTGTGCTCTAAGTCTTTGACTGCCAATGGAAAACTGTTGAAGGTAAATCCTCTGCTAACGTCGGTCACCGGTGACCACCACGGCGTTCAATGTGTTAAATAAACAAATCACAAAGGGCCCCAACTTAATACAACTAATATAAATAGTACATGTTCCTTTCGGGACTCCGAAATATCATAAATCTAAAAATAAACGAATGTAATATCAATTTCGTAATACGACAGTTGTTATAATAGAAGGACCGCCTTCTTGTCACTTTTTCATACGTCGTAGTCGCGTCATCTTCTGAATTTTATTATTTCTCTCCCACACACAACTCGTAAAGTAAATTAATAATTTCGATAATGGAATGTAAATATGTACGATGTAGTTACGATTAAGAAAATTAAAATGTAGTCTATATTTTTTTCCATTTAAAAAATGTAGACGAATGTATGTTAGTTTATTCAAAAGTAAAGTACCAACAAGTTGGTGAAATTCTCTAGTGTCCAGTGCATCAATTTTAATATTATTATTAGTCCTTTACGTACTGCGATTGTCACCAGCTAACTTCTTTATTTGTGTGATTTGGTGTTTTTTTTAATAATGAGTGAGTTACGAGGTTTGTCGTTTGAAAAAAGTATTTGCTTTTAGTGCATTCATTAAAATACTTTGAAATTGAAATAACAGGAAAACCGATTCTTCATCGTACTATAATTATTATCTTACTACAGAATCAGATAATAACACAAAAAATAAATAGAATGTGTAACCTCCTTTGCAGTGAATAAGGAAAACTTTTTCACTTTCACTATATCTAGTAATAGTTGTTTACTATTGCTTGTTTTTTATTACTAGGTGACGACAATTTCAAAAGAAGTGTGTTGGTTATTCCAAAAGCCCTATTCTTCTATGGTTGACTAGGTTCCTTATTTTTTTTTTCTACATTGTATTCTCTTTGTGACCATTCAATTTAATGAGGATATGCAGACATTGTTTGCACGCCCATTGAGGTACAAATTAGTCAGTTCGTTTACATTGAAACAAACAAAAGAATTTAAGATGTCCGTCAAGAATAACTATGTGTTCAAAGTGTGTGGAATTTTGAAGTACTTTAGCAAGTTTAGACAGAAGTAACATTTAGAAACAATCGTTTATTTATGCCCTTGTATTTACATAAATTATGACAATTAGATCAGTAAGTCTGTTTGCAAGGTTTGTGTGAATTAATGTCTTAATGTTATTGTTTATTGTTGCAGAGAATGAACGGAGAATCAAAGCGAACAACAGAGAATACAACGCGCAGTTCCGCTACGCCGTAAGTTGATTTGTATTTTCTATATTTCATACTTTATTAACATAAGCTCCTATTTATAGATTGAAAATACTATAGTATTATTCCTTATGACGTTTATTGTAAGATCCGAATACTAAATACAGAAACGATAATCAGGACTCGAAAATTTTACTCGATTCTTCGACCATTTACCCTATGAGACTTCCCATAAATAATACTTAGGTACCGAAGGACCATAAATTGTTATAAGTATTGAAGAAGACTTTTATAGTAAGTCCAACTAAGAAACCACTTGCTTTTAATGACATAGTCATGAATTTATGGTGCGGTCGATACTGTACTCTAGGGCAGATTTATGGGTAGATGTGCAAGTGCGATTCCTGAGATTCCTTTTTTTCTTTAGAAATAGTGGCAGTGGCCACATAGCTTAATTTAAAAGCACCTGATTCTGGAGACCTTTAATTGGGGAAAGAAAGAACGAAGAAGAAAATTCAGAGAGAACTTAAATATTATATTATCCAATACTACCACTAACGCATTGATTGATTGAAAAAAGGATTGATTGCCTGAAGACATAGAGACACCGTTTAGATCAAAATGACTAAAGTGGTAAACATTGGAGAATATTATAACTTCTTCTGGCATCAAGATTATGGCAAACCCTCGTAGGTAGAGTAGCCTCATACTTCAGCAGGGTACTGTCACAGGGTGTTGAATGATACTGAAAAACTACATGCTATCATTCAGTTTCCGCTCGAATAAATCAGCTAATTCTACTATTATTGCATTATAGGCGTTAATTAATCTTTGTTCGCAAGTTATTATTAAACCCGTTATATAAACAGATATTTTCTTAATTGTATTCTGATAATAAATTAATGATAATGCTTTTTTCGCTTTGTTTTTCCATTTCCTCGTGTAATTTTGAAAAGTTTATCTTCGCCAATTGAAACTTTGAACAATTATTGTGTTTTTACATCTTAGTGTATGCTAAGTATACGCAATGCAATAGTGCAATTAATATTGAACTGATTTTATTAATTTATTATAGGTACTTCTATTTATTATTTTCGTTACTCCTGACTGCTGTCATGCATTTCGTTTACGAAATAATCCATAGTTAAGCCATGTCTTTGAAATAGCTGATTAATTAGGATTAATTCATTCAAGTAAACTGGATGATGGATGGTTAGGGCGGGTCAATGAAAACTGACAGATTTAATTAGTGAACTTTATCAGCCATGCCCTAATGTCGGCAGCTCTGTTAATTATTTATTATTAGTATACCATAACATTCAATTGATCGAAACATGACGTGGTGAGATGTAGATTTTCTGTATAACTATTTACATATTCTGAAATAGAGAACAATGCATGCCTGTATCAATATAAGAATCAAATTCGGACTACGTTTTGTTACTGAGAATTTTAGAGTCGTACGCACGATAGCTAAACCTAGTCAATAGCTATAGTTAGTTACGTACCTACATAAATATATGTACGTTACCTAAATTTGGGTGTTCTACAAACTTAGGTTATTAACAAGTGGAACAATAGAACACCCGTTAACCTGCTTTATAAACGGGAGTACCTGGCTGATCGTAGATCTTTACTCTATTTTGGACATAGATTCAACAATACGTTCGCATGCGTCATACTGGCATGAACAGAAAATGACGTAAACAAAGATTTTGCGCGGCCTATGTATAATTAAGTGTAGGCCGGATGATATGTGTGAACAATATGAAATCATACTCTGATAACATGTAATTCCTAATTATATCACCTGAATGGCTATTCGTCATTTCGTGCTTCCGGATCATTTGGTGAATAGATTTCATCTTGAACTTTGATCTTAAGAGTACATTGGAAATCTACAAGCAGCCTAAGGTGTTCTGATATTTTATTACAAAAGAATCTAGTATACTTAGATAGGTAGCACAAATGCCTGAACTAAACTTTATCTACGTTATGGTATGGATAAAAATAGACAATCCGTCTATCCTTCCAATATTCACATGGCAACTGGTGTATAAATTGGGCTAACAATAATGCCCAAATAACCTCGTCTGTAGCAAGGTTCTATATTTACTTTAGTCTAACTGACATCTACCTGTAATTATTTACCCTGTCTTGTTAGCCTAGTGGTTGCGTACATTATTGTGGATCACGATTACAAGGTCTCTTTGTGGTCACCAGGTCGAACAAAAGTGTTGGTAGATTTTCCTGTCAAGAATTTTACTATTAATAGATCTTAGGCTAGAAGTTAGGAGCTGATAACTGCCCTGTTGGCACGAGAAACTTTGAAATCGACGGGTTTGAGCGTAGAACATTTTCCTCGGAATCGATTTTGTAGTACGACTGCTCTAATATCTAGACTTAAATGAAACGCTGCAATTTAGATCGTTAAGATTTATTTTAAAATGTCCTTTTTTACAGAGCAACTTCATCAAGACATCGAAGTATTCGATCATAACGTTCCTGCCGCTGAATCTGTTGGAGCAGTTCCAGCGGCTGGCGAACTTCTACTTCTTGTGCCTGTTGGTGCTGCAGCTGATCCCGGCCATCTCGTCGCTCACACCTATCACCACTGCGATACCACTGATCGGTGTACTTGCTCTCACTGCCGTCAAGGACGCGTACGACGATTTTGTAAGTACCATTAAAAAACATTTTTAATCTAGACACACGGCAGTGTGTCCGCCAAGTTCGAGCAAAAAAACCGACACACCGACCGTGGGTTATATTACACGAACCATTTCGGGCCAAGTTCGACCCACCTATAACTCAAAATCTATTTTATCTACGCATATGAAATTTCTAGTATCTGTCAAGATCTACTTACTTATCTAAAATACAAAATTTCATTAATGTACCTATTGTAGGTCTTGAGATATTGACGTCAGAAAATCGCAATTTTTACTATATACTCACTGACTGACTCACTCACTCACTCATCAAAAACCTAGACCACTTCCAATGGTCGTATTGACTTGAAATTTGGCATGGAGGTAGGTCTTTAGGTCAAGGTAAAGGAAAAAATCTGAAAATGGCCAAGTGTGAGTCGGTTTTAAAAATAATGAAGGTCTAAATTCATACCCCTAAGGAACTAAAACAAAAAAATTATCTATATCTTCCAATGGTCGTACCGACCTAAAATTCGTTACGAAGGTTTGTATTTAGTCAAAGTAAAGTAAAATAAGAAAAAAAGAAAATAAACCTTACAAAAATAAATGAAATCCCACCCAAAACATAAATGTGAAAGGCTGCCAAGTTCGATAATATTGGAATGCTTCGCCTATAAAAGAAGTGAGATCTAAATAAGTACCAAGTTCCATACACAGACCTCAGTTAAAAATGATATAACTTGGCAAGTTTTAATAGAAAATTATATACTTGACTCATTGCGTTTAGTAGGTTTATAACAAAGTGTGTGAAAACTTGCCAACTTGTTATATCATTTTTAACTGAGGTCTGTGTATGGAACTTGGTACTTATTTAGATCTCACTTCTTTTATAGGCGAAGCATTCCAATATTATCGAACTTGGCAGCCTTTCACATTTATGTTTTGGGTGGGATTATTTTTATACATCACTAGCTGACCCGGCAAACTTCGTAACGCCTCAAACATTTTTTTCTCACCTTTTAAACCTGCCCTAGATTTCGACAAATAATTCAAGACCAAAATTTGCCCATCGGTTTATCTGTTCTCGAGTTTTAGCGAGACTAACGAACAGCAATAGATTTTTATATATAGAGATAGAACAATAAAATACTAAGATGTCAATGACCTGTCTGTCTGGATATTTCGCTCTATGTGTAAGCACTAAGCATATATTATGTCTCACAATAGCTGAGTTTTATAACCGGATATCCCTAAAAGGAACTGCCAAAACTTGTCTAAGCTTAGATCCGACATTGATTTTCGCAATGCCATATACGCTATCTCTGCCGCACCTTAACTGCAGTTGTACTATGTACCTAATAGCTACGTTTAGATATATTGTTATACATATGTAAGTAACCTGTAAACTGCAGTTTAATAGTCCATAATCGTACAAAGGCTCGCAGCAAACATCTGGCGAGCCAACTTTATATCCCGATGCGGTAATCGAACTCGAGCCGCCACGCTGCGTCATTTGGCTCGTTAAAATAATAACACGGATGTGTACTACATTTCATATTTGATAGTTTGAACATTTTTTTAACGTTGTCAAGAATTTTTAGAAATGATTTTTTCTGTCGTAGGAATTACGTAAAGCCGTTAATAACTGTTTGAAAGGAATTGATTCCATTTTATAAGACAGCCTTGAGTGATGTAGCTCTTAATTATTCATTAGTCCTTCATTATGTCTTTATTCCTTTCTCGTAATAACATGTCATATAATTATAATTAATGTGGATAATATGATCGATATTTTACCTTGCGTAAAATAGGAAATCCCTAAAAACGACCTTCAGAGCTTCATACTATGAATAATCCACTCAAAAGTTGTAAAAACTAGTATTTTTCAAAGAAATCGTCATTAGATCACCAGTTCAGTGTTAATGAGTGTGTGTAGGAGTAATCAAATAATAAAACTGACTACGCATGCTGTCCTTGTCTAGGCACATTGTCGCTAATGCTTACTGACCTATTATGTCATCTATTGTGGATCAAGGACGCAGACGTACTTAATTAGTGATCCGTGACAAAATGTGCATTATGTGACAAGATCGTTTGATTTAATTACCGATTAATCGTGTGTTATGTACGAATACCAGCCCATCATACTCCCAGATTACATCAATAGATTTTGAACTTTAATCCAAAAATGTAAAGTTGTTAATTTAACCGATTGGAGTTGGTTAACCGGCTGTCGTGGACGGGTCAATAGATCTCGAACTAGAACGTCATAACTTGATTTCCGATAATCAATTATGCAATCGAGATTATTTCTAGGTGATTTGTGAATGTCAACTTTTCTTCCGAATACGTTTATTATTTAAATGATCTCCGTTCAAAATATAATCATGCTTCTACATAAATGCCTTTCAAATAAGTTTTTTTTTGTAAACTTGACGTCAAATCAATGGAGTGGCGGTACAAGATACGTCTTTATGCTCATGACATGACTATTCTAGAGGTCTGAGGTCCTTTACGATCTTGATTTATGTCCATTGAGTTTTTATGTTTTTAACCTTGGAAATTATTATTAACCATGACACAGTAGTTCATTCTGATACTATCAAATATTTTGTTTATTTTTCACCTTGTGTGTGACAGTACTTAGTTGTTTGAAAAATGATCATTTCCCCTTCTAGACATTGAATGAACGTATGCGCGTTCTCGTGTTTGGGTAAATGGACTGCTCATTTATAAATAATTAAAGACCATGGCATGTGTAGAGTAACCATCGCTAATTTTAGCGAAACTCCTCAAGGCGTAATTTGTTAACGTTGCAACCATCATCAAAATAGCAAATACTGCAGAATTAGTGTTCAATCAAACACTACCACTAGCAGTTCTTAAAATTGAAACACCGAATTTTATCAGCACCTCATGTGTAGCATTTAACATTTTCTATCAATTACCTGTAATTTATTTTTAAACTCGATTATGTTAAAGGAAGGTTAGTGTTATCGTGAATTTTTAAACAAGTCTTGCATTTGTAGCACAGTTACGGCCTTCGCATATTATCATGACCTTGTCTATGAATAGGCCCCTTTATATTCTTTGTTATTTTCCCACTAACGCGAGCAAATAAACCTTTTAATGGGTGAATTTAAGAGCTCTGACACAGTTTATATGTCCGCTCTGTAGATATACGCACTTCCGAAACACTTTCGCTTGACATTAATTAACTTTTTAACAAAAAAAGTTTTTAAGTAAGTAGTTCGTACACAGATTGTTACTTTGATTTGAGGTTAAACTAGAGTTCTTTTACTTTTACGTCCGGAAATGTTAACATCGACCCATTTGGTAGTCTAAGTTCTAGTCCATTTCTGTGTGTACCACCCTTTACATTAGGCTTTGTATTTTTTTTCTCACAATGTATTCCATATTTGAATCTAGACGTTTGTAACCTGTGTGTACTGTCAAACGTGTCTGAGTATCGATTAACCAATAACTAAGTCTAAACTAAACCAAAGAGGTATTAAGCGAAGCGCCATTTTATCGTATCACAGACAAGAGTGTTCCGATTTTGAATCGGATTATGCATACAGAATCCCCTTGTGGAATAACATCTATCGACTGTAGCCCTGATTGGATATACCTGTCTGTCTGTACTGATGTTTTCTATTAAGTTGATGGGATTATGAAAACGGTAATCTCTCGGAAAGAATTGGATTTTCAAAACAAAAACATAATAATATATTTCTTTTCTTGATTTAGAATGCTTACGTACCTTAGAGGTACTATGAAGGTGCTATGTGTGTAAAATATAACACCACCTTACAATTTAGGAAAGAAACACGCAAGTGAAATTGCAGGCACGAAATAGAACTTTGAATCAATGGCCATAAGAGTGACTTTTGAGGCACTACATAAATATTATCAGTTAAACTGATCAGTACTTTAATGCCTGCTATATTTGTAGTATATAATTTATTCCTATTTACGGTTGGCGGGTTGAAGAAACTTTACTGTATTCAACACTCGCGATTTTCCTTATACATTACGTAGGAAAAGTACAGCATTCCTAACATATTTCTATTAGATCTACGGTCGAACATCTGGTAATAAATACGCAATATCTGACTACACATCTGGCCTTTTTGAAGGACTATGTATGGCCTTCTTCAGTGCACCTACTGATTTCATTAACATACTAAATTTTTGTTAGAGACGTCGTTACTCGTCGTTTCGTAGCATCACATATGAGACATGTTAAAGTTAAGTCATCTTAAACTCTGAGGCAGGGCTGTAGATGGGTGATGTTTCTTTATGTCTAGAGACCACGATGTTATTAGAAGATTACGTCAGTTTCAGGTTCTTTACGCGATAATAGCAACCGTTACGCATGAACGCTACGATACACCTAATAGGTTCGGCTATATTAGTCATGCCAAGTAAAATACTAACTACATACTAATATATTATAGTTCTAGTCTTTAATGTAGTAATATTCTTTTCCAGCAACGTCATCAGAACGATTCACAAGTAAACCACAGGCGGGCGAAGACTCTGCGCAATGGCAAGCTTGTGGAGGAGAAGTGGGCGTCTGTTCAGGTGGGAGACGTCATCAGGCTGGAGAACGACCAGTTCGTCGCGGCGGACATTTTGCTCCTCAGCAGCTCGGAGCCCAACGGTCTCTGTTACATAGAGACTGCCGAGTTGGATGGGTCAGTTTATTTTATATTTTTTTATTTATTTTTTAAACCTTCCCTGTGATTTCCGAAAATAATTCATGACCAAAATTTGCCAAATCGGTCCAACCCATCTCAGAACAGATTTTTACTTATAGAGATTTGGTGGAATATATGACAAAAAGTAGTTTAATTGCCATTTAGAAACCATAGCTTCAATTTAAAGCTACTAACTAGTAATGGCACAAATTGTGTGTAAAACTTATTTAATAAAAAAAGTAGGTATAAAGAATCGGCTAGTAAAGAAAACATTCACGACATTGTTTTGTTTGCTTGGTTGCAGGGAGACGAATTTGAAATGTCGTCAGTGCCTTTTAGAGACGGCTGCAATGGGGCAGGACGACGCACAACTGGGTGCTTTCGACGGTGAGATCGTCTGCGAAACGCCCAACAATCTACTTAATAAGTTTGAAGGTATGTACTACAATCATTTTTTTTTTTTTTTAAAACGTTGTCCCGTGCTACGGGTTTTCTCCTGTGTCGTGGGTTCATTTACAAATATACAAGTTCACATACACATATATTCTTTATTGTACAATGTAACTACAGTTTTTTTATCATGTTACGTACGCGTACGTAAATTATATAATTATTTAAAACCACCAGATTAATTTTCTCAATGTCCGCTGTGCGTGACGCTCTGGTGACATAAATACAATACAACATTATGTATAAGAATAAGCATTACAATAATAATTTACTTAAAAAACTACAGTTGATGACGTCATCAACAAGACATGCAACATAGTAAAGAAAGAGTTTCTTATACAAAGTTAATTCCTAATTACTTGTTGTTTTTGCTTGATCAGTCGTTTCACTATATTTGCGAAATGTTCAGTGGAAGCCGCACACAGTTGCCGCTTGGTTAAGTAACTTTGAAATCGCTTGCCAATAGCAGACACCTAACCGTCTTATTACAAAGTACTTAACAAGCAAATTCTTATGATTCTCAAATCCGCGATTAACCTTCCATTTGGATTACACAAACTTAATAAAAGTTACTATGGTTTTGTGGGGAATTAATGTTGGTATGTGTTTTTGTGTAGTAAACAGTTTTGCTGCCACTTTGGTAGTGGTTTCAAACTCGACTGCGTAGCAAGGGGAAATGAAAACCTTATATGAATGTTTTTTGGTCCAAGTCAGCATGTTTTTTTGTTTGTATGTTTACATAATTTACATACATAACCTCATGCCTATGGTTTCCAATGGGGGTACGCAGAGTAATCTTACCTCTTTCGCTTCATCAACAGTTATCAGTCTTTTCATGTATGCTCGTCGGTTAAGGGTACTTTTAATTTGGCCCTTCTTTAATGTTGTACGTAATTTATTAAGAATTTTACAATATAGGTAAAGACTTCTTTGCTTTTATTGAACCCATAACATGCACATGCTACTGCAGTCAATATAATATAGCCACCGTGAAACCGTGCCACTACCATTATTTTAGTCACGTCTCAAATTGTAAACAATAACTAAACGTGATTCATTCCATAACTATTGGATTTTATTTTACATGTTTTTGACACTAAATATTTTGAGCATTTGTCGTTCATTTCCTCGTTTAGATGTAAGATAAGACCGGCTTGATTATATCAACAAAAAAGTATGATTTGATTCAATTAAAATATGTAATGATATAAGTAAGTGGTACAATAACCCTTGAAAGAGTAGGCAGAGGTTTATGTCAACACTCGCTATTTAACTCGACTAGTTGCATGCCATCCTAGGGGCTCATATTCATGAGCAGAACTGGCAGATTAGTAATAGCACGACAATCACCGCGTCGTGTACCGCGAAATGCTGCTTATGAATATGACTCTCTAGCATGGCTTGAAATTAGTCGAGTTCCCCGTCAAACAGTTAAGTACGTGAGTAAGCCGATAACATAATATCTAATGTAGTATGTCTCACGAAAGTTATAATAATAAAATTAAAATCAGGTCTTTTTATCCTCGTCGTGTAGCCTCCATCCATCCATTACACATAGATGATTGTAAATTAGGCACATTTCCATAACGAAAGCCAGAAGTAGATA
Source organism: Spodoptera frugiperda (assembly GCF_023101765.2). Taxonomy (NCBI): domain Eukaryota; kingdom Metazoa; phylum Arthropoda; class Insecta; order Lepidoptera; family Noctuidae; genus Spodoptera; species Spodoptera frugiperda. The sequence goes on along the minus strand of NC_064214.1, from coordinate 12,020,272 downwards.
GGTTATTATATTTACCTGGTAATATTGATACATTGTAGCAAAATATAAATCCCTTTACCACGATCAATTTTCAAACTGATACATCTTTTTTCCCGAGCAGGCCATATAATACGCTCGCTGGGTGCAATACGGGCAATAAGGTACTTTATCATATTGATGGATGGAATCTAAATCGAGTATTTGTACTTGAACGTGTGAATCATACGGACTTGGGTTATTCTCTGTCAGTGACACAGTTCACTTGTATTATCTGTACTGCGGTAATTTCTTCTATTTATCTTAATTACTACTAATTATTAGTTTAGATTACTAATAATTATAAGTTTAGTATTGGGGTTTTACTATGATTAAGTGTTTACGTGACTGCTTGTTAATTTAATGTGTTGAAGTCCTATAACTATATCTTTCCGTTTAGTCGACTCTCGGCCACTTGGCCCTTGATTATGGTGTATTCTCGTTCCCTAAGGGCCGAGTTTAAATTATTATTATCAGCGAAATTTGAGTTTCCTTTCGGCCCTCAAAGTACAGTTGCTAGAAAAATAGTTCCGACCATACTATTTATTCAAAATATCCCCTGTATAATTTGTATGTTGTATACAAGACATGACACGAGTGTTGTACTATTTACCATAACACTGTATTTGCTATCTGAAGACTTATCTATCCGTTCTTTTTAGTATTGCCTTGTTCAATTTTATGCCAGCCAATTATCTACGCAAGTAATTGTTACTTGGTAGTATTTCTTTAATTATCTACAGCTAGGTTTTTGTCCAAAGAAAAACAATTATTGTAATTGGTTTACTATACGTAGTGTTCCGTGTATAGTGCAAACTTTGGCAATAATTCTGCGAGTCGTTTCCCAATTCGTTTGGGATTTGGTTGCCCTTGGCCACAATCTGTTAAACATCCGTATTTTATTAAAGATAGAGATCTGCCCTTTGTAACCCCTAGAGAACACAATGAAGGACCTATTTAATGATCTAATTAATATACTTCGCAGTTGATTTTAGTCTTTAAACCGCTGTGCTTAGATGTCCTGCCGTCCAGTCGACGAGTGACGTGATAAAAGTCGGGTATAAAATAGGAGAGGAAAACGGTGATGCTTTTCGAGTTATTTAGATTGGGTATCGAGTTTTATAAATACCACTAGACCAACAAGGAAACTATTAGATAAACAAACCTATGAATATTATTTTGTAGACTTAAAATTAATTGACATAGAGAACATTTTGCCTCATGCGCGATATAAATATTTCCTTAATTAAAATAACAATAACATATTTGGTAGGAACCACTTAATACGGTCGTTTTGGCTAATTTGAGCAATTGATAGAAATATTTGGTTTTCTAGGTCATGCGGACACAATCATTTGTCTACGATGTGCCTTTTTAAACGACTTCAAAAACCGATATTTAGCATTCTCAACTGAGAAAATGTATTTGAAACCTAAGACCCCTTGTTATACAGTTGAATTTGCGATAACTGTACCAACAAGTCTATAATATAGTAATGGAAAACAAGCACTAACATAGGATCTCGGTTGAATAAACATAGCAGTCGATCGCCTGCCCCGTCGATCACCTCACCCCCTCGCTATCACTTCGATTATGACGTCATAACTGCCGACCATACGACTTCACTCGTTCAATACCATAGGTATTTGATTACTGTAGTCTTATGAACTGAGAAACTTTCTCAGAATGCTTAGTGTTGCCGTCGCATCGAACTGTGTATTTACTCCAACCAATATGTATCTACACATGTACATGTGTGATAGAAATTCGACTTTATGTCTTTGTAATTATATTTCAAAATCTATTGAAGACTATACATCAAGTTTTGGAGCTCGGTGTACTGTAAATTCTCATCATAAAATCGTTTTGCTTATAAGTTGCCAAGCATTTAAAATGCTGGACACGGTAACCTAAAAGCGACTATAATCTTTATAAGTTCTCAGCAATAAAGTTCCTTTTTAATTGCAGGTACGCTGAGCTGGCGCAACCAGCACTTCTCACTCGACAACGACAAGATCCTGCTGCGTGGCTGCGTACTACGCAACACGCAGTGGTGTTATGGCGTTGTCGTATTCGCCGGGAAGGACACCAAACTCATGCAGAACTCCGGCAAGACCAAATTCAAGCGCACCAGCATAGATAGGCTACTTAATTTTCTTATTATAGGGGTGAGTGAAAGTAAACTTTATATGTTTTGTGTTTAAGGTTGCAAGTTAAGCTAAAGTGTTGCAATAATCTGTCTATATTTTAGCGCAGCATAGAATTTGCGCAATATTTTTTTAAGCGCATTTTAGCTGGCAGATAGTGTTTATGTTATATCATCTACATGCGGCTCACTCATTTCTGTTTTACGGTAACGCTTGTCTAGTTTCGAACCTAATCGGAGCCCTTAGTTATAAATTTTGTACACGGGCGTTGCGCATCCAACTTAACTGTGACTAAATCATATAAATATTACCTAGTAGTTGTATTTTGCTGCCTAATAGTTGTAATGCAAAAAAAGATGAGTACATAAGTGAATGTTTACCGTCCGCAGATAGTATTCTTCTTGCTGTCGATGTGCGTGTTCTGCACGGTGGCGTGCGGCGTGTGGGAGTGGCTGGTGGGGCGCTACTTCCAGGTGTACCTGCCGTGGGACACGCTGGTGCCGGCCGAGCCCACCTGGGGCGCGCTCGTCATCGCCCTGCTCGTCTTCTTCTCATACGCCATCGTCATGAACACTGTCGTGCCTATATCGCTCTATGTCTCTGTAGAGGTCAGTATCTGACAGTTGAATCAACAGCTTTTCCACCTGTATACAAAGTGTTTAGGAATCATGTACCCTTATTGGACCTTTTCACAACTACCTACTTTAAGATAGGCTTTTAAAGTTATCATTACCTTAAAAGCCTATCATACGCCATCGTCATGAACACTGTCGTGCCTATATCGCTCTATGTCTCTGTAGAGGTCAGTATCTGACAGTATTATGTCCGTATAAACGCTACTCAATTTGAAGATGCTTTCAAATGTAGTTCTGTCACTATCAATTCTTTATAAAATGACAGAGATAGCACGATATTTAAGTACAACTTAAAATTGAGTAGCGTTTGAGTATTCGGCCGTTAGTCTTATTAATCAACTGCTTTTCCACCTGTATACAAAGTGTTTAGGAATCATGTACCCTTATTGGACCTTTTCACAACTACCTATTTAGTTATACTTTAAGATAGGCTTTTAAAGTTATCATTACTTTAAAAGGCTATAACATAAATGTTCCAAAAATATAGACAATAATAAGTATAATATTATTTGTTCGAAAATAATATCCTTTAATTTAGTAATTTCTTACGTAATTCTATAGTGCTTGACCACAAATCATTTCTAACTTTACGAAAATGACCATATTATATATCTCTATACACTCAACACTTAAATCAGTCACGTTAAATAATTTGTTTTCCTGTTATTTATAGGTAATAAGGTTTGCCCAGAGTTTCCTCATAAACTGGGACGAGAAAATGTATTACGAAAAGACTGGTACCGCGGCAAAGGCGCGAACTACCACTTTAAATGAGGAACTTGGTAAGTTTAACAATAAATCAACCAATTAAATTAATCCCAACACTTGCGCAAATATTTCCACAATTATTGCGCTAACACTTGCGCAAATGTTTCCGCAATTATTGCGCTACTTCTTGTATGCGTGCGTACAAATGTGTGAATAATGTTTTTGTTGTTTCCAGGCCAGATCCAGTACATATTCTCAGATAAAACGGGCACTCTCACGCAGAACATAATGACGTTCAATAAGTGTTCGATAGCGGGCGTTTGCTACGGAGACGTCGTGGACGAAACCACCGGTGAAACTATAGACCTCGCCGAGGTACGTCATGTACGTTCAATTCCAAACCACGCCACGGACCAAGTACCCACTTTCAAAGTTATTTATTGAACAGCACATGCTCTAGACTAGACCATATAGTCGATAGACACATGCATGTAGGTTTATGCAGTCTGTATAAAGTATCACTAAGCACTTGAATTCAACAAGACGACGCACGACCAGTTATACATCTTTTGTTTTGCATGTTTGACTTTGATTTTCAAAATAGTTGGTACTTTGGACTTACGTTTTGTACTGTAAATGATGAAATTGTCCACGTTTGCTCACGCTTTTGGGGTTATGTGAACTGTTTGAATTTTATTGTCATGTCATACTGTTTGTGTTTGTTTTACAGTTAGTTTGTGGATATTATAGTACCACACCTCAGTATCATGTTTGTGTTATACATAATATATTCACTACATGAATGAATATTTCAATCGAACATCCACCAAGCGCATCACTAGATCCTTAGATTTTGTTTGAGTTTTATTTGCATGGTCACACACATCAGTGGTGCAGTTTGTGCCCTGCAGACATAAACACATAATGGGGAACATTTGTCATCGTTAGACCGCTACTCCTAGAGGATCAATAATATAGAAACATAAATTGCGATGATCATTTACCTACATGAAGTGGAAATTGTTCGCGGCTAGATCTCGAAAGTATTGAAGGAATAGTTTCAATAGCTGCACGTTTAGTCGTATACGAGATACGAGATCGAGTAGGTTAGGTAGGCGATGTAGGGTGGAGTGTGATGTGTGTGTGGTGACGCAGCGACACCGCGGCGCGGGCGCAGGGGGCGGGGCCAGCGGGGGCGGGGCCGGCGGGGGCGGGGCGCGGGGCGCGGCGCGCGCGCGCCTGCTGGAGCTGGAGCAGGACGCCGGCCGCAGCACGCCCGGCGGCCGCCGCCCGCGCGTACGCAGCACTACTCGTAACTCTGCCCGCGTCACTCACTCCATGCCGCTGCCCCGCTGCCACATACGACAGCTCCTACCAATATCTGTCCCGCTCAACATACGTGTTTTGCACGCCCTACTGGTGTGCTTGTCTTTGCTGCAATGCCCTCGGCATCTCCTAAAACGAAATAATCATTAACTTCTTCTTATTCAATTAGGCCGTACGCTGTGTTTAATAGTATCTAGCGTTATATGGTTCGCTTAAGCGCAAATCGTTCCCATAGCATGTTCGAAGCACCATGCTCCTTTTGACCGTTTTCCATGTCAACAGACGAATACGTCTAATCGCCGTCGCGACATCATTGTTCAGTCATACGCTTCGTGTAGACTGTAGACCCTACCATCATAGATGTAAGGTTCATTATGTGTTAGCGATACAATGCAAATGCATATTTTACAGCGTACGGCCAAACGCACCCTTGCATAGTGGCGGCGTGCGAAACATTTTACTCAAAAGAAATCCGAATTGCTATTTGCTTAATTAAACTTAAGTTAAATGTCTGCTAATCATTTAGTTTGCTTGGATATGATTTAAAGCATATCTACTCGATGTTCAATAGCTTTCGGTGCTCGTATTTGGAGCGGGCAGCGGTCCTGGCGCCTGTGTTTAAGTTCCTATCCCTCCCCCCTTTCTGAATAATCCTCTGTACTTCTGGAATGTTCTCTAGCTAACCCACACAAGTGAAGTAGCAAGTCACCATTTGAGACTCGCTCCGGCACTACCTACGAACTATAGACATTCTGTCTTCTTCTATTTTTTTTTATTACTTCTAGCCATCTCTAACTTATTAACGTATTGACAAAATTAACAAACTCTTTCTGAATATTAGTATTACAATAAAATACTCTTTTTAACATAATATGGCCATATAAAAAATAAAAATACTTTTTCTTCTAGACGGTATAAACTAAACAAATATTTATGATACGGAGACAACTAATTTCTTTCTTTCTTGGTTCGAATAAATAATAATAATTTCTATTGGGTTCTTTATGTAATGTTTCCCTACACACAAACTACTAATAATGTATAAATTGTATGTATGTATGTCCTTGTCCATATGTAATTAACTGGTACTCTTGTATGCATGTTCGCTTCGCATCGTGTGTTTTTTGTTTATAAGCTTTAACACTATTAACTGCATCTGTAGAACCATTGACAAATCTACGAAAAAAAAATTATATAAAAAGTATAAAAAAAATATAAAATAATGGGGAAGGCAACACAGAATTACTGGCAACACCCTCTGTGATACCTAACTTCTAAAATATATTAGTACAATGTTTTAACAACTCTAGATTCCATTCAGTTGTTCATTCATATTATAGTTTTTTATTTAGCCTTTTTAGAAACTAGTCTAGAATTCCCTTTGTATTTTGCTGAACATCTTTTATAGTTCTTGTTAAATGTAGTTTGATCTCTGACGATATTATTTGGAGGCTATAAACTACTGACTTTCAAATTGTAAATAAACAAAAAGATCGCTTTTGAAAACTTTTATAAAACATCCCTCATTTACAGAGTTGTTAACCAACTCTCAGGATCATATTTCTGGGTGTAAAATAATGAGGGAGGTCTTTTAAAAGTTTTAATTATACAACTTTATCATACCGTCCTACTGAGAGACATTTAATGGTTACTTGACCCAGACCTTAGCAATGTTGTTTTCGATACAAAATCGTTACTAAGGAATAGTTTAAGTAATCATTAAATGTCTTTGAGTGCGGCAGTTTGTCTCGGAATTAATACTTGTCTTACGCATCGGCAAAACTTGTAATTTCTCGTTTTCCCTATCTTAAAGAGATCAAGCTATATTCTACCGAAACAATAGACAAAACCATCTGCAGTTGCTTTTCCCATTTCATTTTCAAAAACAAGAAAGAAAACCGTAGATTTGTTGCCGTAAGCCCAACCTTCTTGACAATAATTGAGTATTTTGCGTATAACAGAGCTCGGAGCCTTTGGACTTCTCGTTTAACCCTGAATACGAGCCGGAGTTCAAGTTCTTCGACAGCACACTCCTGGATGCAGTGAAGAGGGGCGACAAGAATGTCCACGACTTCTTTCGACTGCTCGCGCTGTGTCATACGGTCATGCCCGACCAGAAGAACGGCAGGCTGGAGTACCAGGTAAGAATATTCAATAGCATTCACAGAAAAATGAGTATATTTCTCGCAATAAAATTTAGCAATGAACTTGGAACTCTAGTATGAATAATTACTACTAGGTGATCTGTGTATTATCCCTTAAAACCTAAGGAGCAGGATCTTCTGTTGGAAACTGCCTAAGAATATCTTATCAACTTGTCTAGCATTGAACACTTACTACTAGGTGATATGTGTCTTATCCCTTAAAATCCTTAGAATTGACATCTTCTGTTGGAAACTGCCTAAAAAATGTTCAGTAGTATTAGAGTATACATAATTATCTCAACATAAGACTATATAGATGCGGCGTGGTTCTGTTTTTATAAGATCCTATGAAAGAAAACATCATAATATGTTGTAATATTATAATTTTGTAATTCCAGGCGCAGTCTCCCGACGAGTCTGCCCTGGTTTCAGCAGCAAGAAATTTTGGTTTCGTGTTCAGAGAACGCTCGCCTAATAGTATTACAATAGAAGTAATGGGTAAAACAGAGGTACGTGTTTCATTTTTATTTTCACTTTATCTAAAACTATTCTTGATACAAAAGGATAAATCGAAATTGGCTTTTTAACATTGTTTTTTTTTTGTTCCAGGTGTATGAATTGTTATGTATATTAGATTTTAATAATGTTAGGAAAAGAATGTCCGTGATATTGAGGAAGGATGGTGAAATTAGGTTATATACAAAAGGTGCTGATAATGTAATATATGACAGATTAAAAAATGGAAATCAAACAGATGTAAAGTCAAAGACACAGGAACATTTAAATGTAAGTATCTTTTCTATTCATGGTAGTTACTAGAACACTTTATGACATCAGTGATAAAAGTAAAACTGTCCTTGCAATAATTTAAACTGGGATTGTCAATTTTTATTCCGTGAATAACATAATAATAATGAAAAGCAATTACGTCCAATTTATGGCATTATTTTAATCTTCATTGTTTTGGAATTTGATTGGAAATGACTAAGAAATTATCTCTTGTGTCAGAAATTCGCGGGCGAAGGTCTGCGCACGCTGGCGCTGGCGTGGCGTCCGCTGGAGGAGCGCGGGTTCGCCGAGTGGAAGCGGAGGCACCACGCCGCCGCGCTCGCGCTGCACGACCGGGACGAGCAGCTCGACGCCATCTACGAGGAGATCGAGACCGATCTACTGCTCATGGGTAAATAACTAAATATAGCCATACATTCATTTGTATTTTTTGTTGTATTGTCATCAGCCAAAATATATTCAATAAATGTTTCTCTTGACGAGAAACCTTTGCTCACTGTTTACGTAACGTTTAAATACGTGATAAAGTCTCAGCACCGGGTCAACTTCACCGATGTGAGATCACGAACTCAGAGAAAACTGAGTTAGTGTTAGGGGGGACCAATCCCCCTTTCCAAAGGGGAAAAAAGAAGTTGTAACTCCCATAATATGCAATATTCTGGTGCTGCGAGTTTACCATCAACACTCCAAACGGTTATTTACCTGCCTATCCCATAAAAGAAGCAATGATAAGAAATGAAAATATTTTTATTCGTTTACAGGCGTAACAGCAATAGAAGACAAATTACAAGACGGTGTACCAGAAACAATAGCGAATCTCAGTATGGCCGGCATCAAGGTGTGGGTCTTAACCGGCGATAAACAAGGTAAATATTTTACTTGCAGACTTGTAAAATAACTCTATACATTTGCGAATAATTACGTGATTACATAAAGTCAAATTTCCAATATCACTTTCATATTTGTCAAGCAACCTTAAACTCATTCGGTTAAGTGCTATTTTTGTTCATCAAACTTTTGTTATTTCCAGAAACGGCGATAAACATCGGCTACTCGTGTCAGCTACTCACAGACGACATGGCGGAGGTGTTCGTCATAGACGGCGCCTCGTACGACGACGTCGACCGACAGCTCGCCAAGTGCAGGGACAGTATACGAGTCGTCAACACGTTCATGCCTCATGGTAAGCATATTTTGAAAAATACGTGATACAAAGGCCTTGTAAAAACCGATGTGAAACAACGCTAGCGTTGTGTTTCATGTCAGTAATGTTATCGAAGGCCCAATCGTCACCGAATCTGAGGGATTTGTGAATTTTCAAATCTCTTACTCCCAATTTACCGGTAACGCCATTGTATCGCCGATTTTTTACTATCAGTTGAAACTGTTGATTTGTCGCCCTACCGTAAAGCTAGTTGGCTCTAGTTAGGTCCCAGGTCCTAATTGTCTTAACTGTTAATAGGCTGAGTAATAGGTAGACAATTGCCAATAATATGTGCTAAACGCGCTAATGTAGCGTTTCAATTAGCTTGTCTAGCGACGTCAAACCCTTCTTGCATAGGTTTCACTTTTATTTCCATTCTAAAAGATCTTGATTCAAGATTTTTTTGTAAAAATCTTTCATTAAATCTGGACTACTTTTCAATATTTATTTCTACATGAGAGAAATGTTGTAAATTCTCATCGTTTTGTTAACTCTTCTTTGGTGATAGATATCGGACCAAAAATAACCGAAATTTAACGTTTCCACAGGTTCATCGGAGGCGAAGTCCCCGGGCGAGGCGAACGGCGGCGCGGGCGTGTCGCGCGCGTCCCCCGGGCGGGCCAACGTGAAGCTGAACGCGCCCGCCGTGTCCGTCGTGACCTTTAGGTGGGGACAATACTCTCGCACTCACTGCAGGTAGACAGACACACGCCCTACTACCGCACCGCTGCCTCTATACACTCTCTGTACGCTACTCTTGTGCCACGTCTGTCCTATACCTACTTCGTTTTGTGTCTACGTCTAATATATCGATATATATCAGTATTATACAGATGTTTCCAGATGGCCAAGTTCCGTCTGAAACAATAATTTTCCATGGTTTTTGGCACACGTTAGTGCTATTTATTATTTTTGGGAAAATATGGAAACTGATACTTAGTTTCCAACTATCATCCACTATATAAGTGGAGGCAATTTATTTAGAATTTTTGTCTGATAAAGCACGACATACCAATGTTTGTTTACGTATTTATATTTGTGCATATTTTTATAAATTACTTACATAAAATCGTTGTAAGTATATGTATATATTGTATAATACATATTATTTTATTTTGTGACGTTTTATCGCCAAATAATTGATGAAAAATGCTTTAAATGTCTATGTGCTTAAGCCGCGCTTCAAAATGTCAAGTGTCAACGCTATTAATGATGTTGTTGTGGCTTTAGCTGTATTAAGAAATAAATAAAAAAACTAAAAATAAATATATAGAAGTTAGAATCTTATATTAACCTCTTTATCGCTTAGTTTGATCGTAAAATTATAATTTGTGAACTAACAAAATTTCGTAACTAATGTCATTTCCCTACTAATATAGCGGTAGTTCTGTCCACACGTATGTCTGTACACCACGCTAGAGTGCTCCTTCTCTAACCTTTATCTTTAAAATCGACACCTAGATTAGTACTGTAGACATCACCGTATAATAATTATAGATTATCCTTCACTCTATATAAATACGGCACGTCAAGTTACCACAAAAATTCTTTCATAGATTCTCGACTCTGTCATAAAGATGATATGGTTGAAAATCTATTAAAGGAAGACAGTTTTGGGGTATGTTGATGTGCCGGTATTTTACAATTTGTGTGCATTTGTTCTGTTAGCAAAATGTGATGCGTTCTGTGTCTTTGTGTGATTTCTAACTTCAGTTATGTTCATTTACGAGTTTTGAAAATAATTAGTTTGTTCCTATTTTTCTTTTTTAATTGTAAATGAACACAACTGGAGCCCATCTTGTTTATCATAAGGATTATATAAAAATAAAATAAAATAGAAATGATTTAATTTCGTATTTTAAAAAGTAAATGTTATCTCAATACATTAGTAAAGTTTAATGTCATGTGCATTAATAAAGTCCAATTTGATAATGTAAATATGGCAAAATGTGTTTTAACTAAATTTTCTCGCATATCTTAGACTTTGTCTAACAAAATTACCGTTTTTAGTCGCAAATAAATTAGATAACCGCCCTGTTTATACAAAATGTTAACATAAGCTGTACGACTGTAGTGAGCCAGACTGTTACAGCAACGAGTACGTGTCCGGTGGCGCCCCCTACTCGGCCGACTCGCACGAACACAACGACGACACCAACGGGTTCGCCATCGTCATCAACGGACACTCGCTCGTACACTGTCTGCATCCTAAACTTGAGGAGAAGTGAGTACATACTACTTAGATTACTAAAAGCTCTTCTTCAAAATCGAAGTCAAATCATTTATTCCAATTAAACAGGTAAAGGTAAAATCAATAGGTACTTTACTTTTGTTATGTCAACAAATAATGAAATAAATATTTGTTTCTCAGTCTGTCCGTTAGTGGATCTAGGTGCTCGTACCTTTAATTGAAACCCCAAAAGGTGTTCTGCAAGACCATCTTTTTACCCTGAGTTTTGTCTCATGGAGAGTGAGCTAGTTGTCATATTGGACAGTGGACACAAGTTACAGAAATGCTACAGTTGAGAATTAACCCAATAACTTTTTGCTTAACCTGAGAATGGAAGATTCACGAATAAGTGAAATACATGTGTAGTATTTAGTTTAAGTAGGTAAATTGAAAGAAGGAAGGGGACTTTATCAGATTCGAATGTTATAAATGTGAATTAGATAATACCGTATATATATTTATACCCGCCTAGTTTTTTACGAAGTATTTCTTTTGTTGCAGATTTTTAGATGTAGTATTGCAATGTCGATCAGTGATCTGCTGTCGAGTGACGCCATTGCAGAAAGCAATGGTGGTAGAACTCATCAAGAAGAGTCGGAAAGCCGTCACGTTAGCCATCGGTGACGGCGCCAATGACGTCTCTATGATCAAAGGTAAGGAGTTAATACATTTTGTGTCAGCAAACGTCAAATATTTTCTATTTCCTTGTAGTTAAATCTACTATTGAGATGAAAAACAAATAGATTTTATTGAAGTCGCTAATTGTAATTAATAGATCATGAATATGTTGTTGTTGTTTCATTCCATTAACGAAGCAACCTATTTAGTTAAATTGTTTCAACAATATTAATCTATACTAATATTATAAAGCTGAAGAGTTTGTTTGTTTGTTTGTTTGTTTGAACGCGCTAATCTCTGGAACTACTGGTCCGATTTGAATAATTCTTTTTGTGTTGAATAGTGCATTTATCGAGGAAGGCTATAGGCTATAAAACATCACGCTATGACCAATAGGAGCCAAGCAGAGCGGGTGAAACCGCGCGGAAGTAGCTAGTAAATAATAAATGTTGTATCTGATTCCGCAGCGGCGCACATAGGCGTGGGTATATCGGGGCAGGAGGGCATGCAGGCGGTGTTGGCCTCCGACTACTCCATCGCGCAGTTCCGGTTCCTGCAGCGACTACTGCTGGTCCACGGCCGGTGGTCCTACTACAGGATGTGCAAGTTCCTGCGGTACTTCTTCTACAAGAACTTCGCGTTCACCGTCTGTCACTTCTGGTTCGCGTTTTTCTGCGGATTTAGTGCGCAGGTTTGTATAATCCTGATTTTTTTTTCCTATTTTATAACTTTTTTGTTATGACACGGCACTAACATTTTTATCTAATTATGAGTGATTAAGAATCGTCAGTTGCCGTTAATTAAATGCCTCGAAATCAGCAACGGTCATACTATGACATCTAGACAGTGCAGTTTAACATATAATTTATTTTGTTTGTCAGACGGTGTTCGACGAGATGTTCATCTCTGTGTACAACTTGTTCTACACGTCGCTGCCGGTGCTGGCGCTGGGCGTGTTCGAGCAGGACGTGTCCGACACCACCTCGCTGCAGTTCCCCAAGCTGTACGCGCCCGGACACACCAGCCAACTCTTCAACAAGACCGAGTTCATCAAGTCCACGCTGCACGGCTGCTTCACCTCGCTCGTCCTCTTCTTAATACCTTATGGTGAGATATTGATGTTTGTCGTATTTGTATAACTTGTGATGACTAGTTGGCGCCACTGTCGCGTTAAGTCACTATCATTCCAACCGAAATGATAAACTGATTCAACAGTACATAGAACATAGACTATTAATGGATTGAGTTCGGCAATACTTGTTAATTTTTACTTTTGTATTAATATAACACATATAATTAATTTCAGGTACATACAAAGATGGTTTGGCGCCGAATGGTTTAATTCTGTCAGATCATATGTTACTAGGAACTGTAGTAGCAACAATATTAATTATAGACAATACAACACAGGTAATTATACTCGTAGAAACTAATTTTACATGGGCATATACAAATTATGGGTAAACTGATATTAAATTGTGATTTCAGATAGCCTTGGATACGACATATTGGACAGTGTTCAACCATATAACGATATGGGGATCACTGGTGTCGTACTTCGTTCTAGATTATTTCTATAACTACGCGATCGGCGGCCCGTACGTGGGCTCGCTCACAGTCGCGCTCACACAGGCCACCTTCTGGTTCACCGCCGTCCTCACCGTGAGTATACTCCCGCATACTGTGTCATTACTGTACAGTAGTACATGTGAACGGAGAGTGACGTTGCGCTGTGTCCGACAGATGATCATCCTGATGGTGCCGGTGGTGTCGTGGCGCCTGGCGTGTTCCTGGACGCGGCCGACGCTGGCGGAGCGGCTGCGGGCGCGCCAGCGCTGGCGGGCCGCCGCCCCCGCGCCGCGCACGCCGTCCGCGCGCCGCGCGCGCCGCTCCGTGCGCTCGGGGTACGCCTTCGCGCACCAGGAGGGCTTCGGCCGCCTCATCACGTCGGGCAAGATCATGCGCCGCATCCCGCACGCGGACGCGGCGCTGTCGGCGCTGGCGTCGCTGCCCGGCAAGTTCCACGCGCGGCCCGAGCCGCCGGCCAGCCCGGGCCCCGCGGCGCCGAGCCCCGCGGCCCCGGGCCCCTCGCCGCCGGGCCCCGCGCGGGCCCCGACGCAGAACCTGGCGACGGTGGACTTATGAGTGCGCCCGGCGCCGCGCGCGCCCCCCATTGTGATAACGTCGGTAGAGTTAAACTTCGTATTGTCCTACTATTGCCTATTGAATTATATTTGTTGATCGAGATTATATATTGATAGATATTTATCGCGGCCCGCGGAGGGTCGCTCGTGCGACTCCGTTGTTTTTTACTCGTGTCGTTTCGTTCGTTGAGTTTGTCGGTCCGGGCGTCCGGTCCCGGTGAAATGTGCATTTAGACGAGCCGTCGATATCGCCGGCAGTGAAAACGCGACATGACTTGTATTATTAATATTATTTTCAGAACGTTATGTTAGTGCCAAAGGAGAATAAACAACAGTTGAACTGTCTATAAATGTATAGAATATTTATGTCAGAATGTATATCTTCTATTCAATCAAAATGTTGTTGTTATTATATTTTGCTATAGTCAAAATTCAACAAATTATAATTATTGTTTTGTCAACCTTTTAATTGGTAAAATATCAACTCTGATTATGTACTTAGGACATCTTACATAAAAGTATTAATTTAAAATAAAATATGATGAATCTACGTAATTTATGAATCAAAAAGATTGTAAATTATAAAACATGTAGCGTTTTAACTGCATGTGAATATTATGATCAACATTTGCTTTGGAATCAGTTTTTTAATAAAAAAAATAATTCTTTAAACAAGTTTTTTCAATTACAACGCTACCCAAAAATCCATACCTCCTTCAACTCCGCTTTCCTGTCCCATTTGTTGTGTGATCACTAGAGTGACTGCCACACAAGGGGCATCGGGTTCATTTCCCGAATCGAATATTCTCAATAAATATTAACAAATTAAAACAGACTGCCTCGTTGGTCGAGTGGTCGCAAGTGCGACTGCTGAACAAGGGTTCGATTCCCGGGTCGGGCAAAGTATTGCTGAGCTCTTTTCGGTTTTTCGAAAACATCTCAGTAGTAGCACGGAGTCTGGAATTGTGCCCGGTATATGGCAATAGGCATACCCCCTATTACATGGGACTTATAAACACACATGGTGAAAAGAGGGTGTACATTGTATAGTGGTACGTGTCTTAATGTGCACCTCTGCCTACCCCTTCGGGGATAAAAGGCATGACGTTGTGTGTGCGTAAAACAGATACGAGTTTGACACAACCAATACCCATTATTACATCACACGTTGCGTCGATGATCAGTCAGGTTGGGCAAACAATTTCAGTATATCCCAAATCCTTAGTAATGTAATAAATAGTGATACGCACCTGTGACTTCTGGTGTTGCGGGTGTCCATTGGTGACGCTCATCGCTTACGAGTGACCCGTTTGCTCGTTTGCCATAAACGTATACCATAAAAAAAGTAAGCTCATGAATATCAATAGCACATACGACATAGGTGTGTGACTTTATAAATTGGCCCCTTTCAGTCCAAGGTCATTCCCGTTTTTACGGGGTGTGTACGTCTAGGAGGTAAAGAATCCGTCCGCGTCCGAAACAGCCATCAGGCTCTGAGCTACGGACTGTCTGACAGGTTACCGGGGCCCCAGCTCGAAAAGCGGAAAGCTGTAAAGTAGGAACGGAGTGGTTTTTAGTGAATTAAGTCGCTTCGCCCAAGGCGGAAGAATACAATAGATTATTTTCTCTCTTCAAAAAAGATAATACAAAAGGGGGTACCGAATATTTCGTTATTTTTATCTAGGACCTCTAGATTTTGACATTGGAATTTTGGAACATTTTCGCATAAGAAGCCAATGACAAAATTAGTTCCCTATTTTATCTGTTTCACCGAAACAGCATCAAAATATTGAAAATGACACTGACACTGACAACAACTGTCTAAAGTCAATGTCAAATATTGAACGAATCGGTGTTTGGAGGTTATGTTATAGTTAGTATTCACATGATTGTATTTACATTTTAACATATTGATTAATAATAGTGATTAAAAATGAATGAGCCTTACCACGTCGTCCCGTGGTTTAATAGCGAAGAGTGGCACAGTGTGTATAACGATTTAGAAAATTCGTCTGCAAATAAAGAAAAGTTGCTTGAACGTTTACTTATATGGAAAGCTAGAAGCCCATCACTGCCATCCGGCATTGAGTCAACATTGAGTCTGTTGCAAGTTTATGTTGAAGATAAAAAATCTGAGGATGGAAGCAGTGATCAATTACTGCGTTTGGCATATTCATCTGCGATCATGCGATTCGTTAACCATATGTTAGACACAGTTACAGTAAAAGGCTCGAGTTTATACCAAGCAGCTCGAACCTTGGGCGTTCCCGACTGGGTCGTTGACTTGCGACACGACACCGCCCACAGTAACACACTTCCGCCTTTAAAATTGCTAAGGGATGGATGTTTAGTAAGTTTACAGTGGCTTCTTTTAAATTACTGGGATAAACTAAAGCCATACATTCAAGATTATGTTTGCGGACAGGAAGACCCTGTTACTGGAGATTTGTATAAAATTGAGGCACT
Organism: Spodoptera frugiperda; assembly: GCF_023101765.2. Lineage (NCBI taxonomy): Eukaryota > Metazoa > Arthropoda > Insecta > Lepidoptera > Noctuidae > Spodoptera > Spodoptera frugiperda. The sequence goes on along the minus strand of NC_064214.1, from coordinate 12,003,846 downwards.
GTTTAATTTTTATATTTCATTAGGAATATGCACTCAGACAAAACTGAAAATGAAAAACTTGTCAGAAATACCAAATGCAAAAATGAGAGACACAATAGTTAGTAATGCAATAGAATTGCTTCAGGACCAAGTTGATCTCTCCAATCTAAAAACTGTGTCCATTAATTCACTAATTAACACATTGAACCTTGAAGGTAAAAAGCTTTTAAAAGTTAAGGAACCGAGCGCAGCTGTGAATGAGATACTACTTGGAAATGAGTCACTATTGCTTTCAAAGGAACTTCTATACTTCTTCGGTGCAAGTGACTTTAAATACAAAAATAAATTATGCAGTAGCTATGTTAAATGTTTCGAAATGCTTTTGTCATTCCTGCATACAAATGATCTATTGTTGGATTTAATTCTGGGCCTCATAAAGATTACACAAACTCAAGAAAGTGGACATTTTAAATCTAAACTATCTGCATTGTGGTTATCAGAAATTTTAGCTGCTCTCAAAATATCACAAAATATTGACATAAAAATGAGAAAGTAAGTAGAACTTTTGATATGTAATTTGCATTGCATGTAGTTATATTAGTTACTTACCCATCTGTCTTTTTTCCAGAATGAGTTTTGATGACAAAACTTCAAAGAAGAGGAAAGATTTAAAACGCTTGTATGAGCATTGGTACCCGGGCTCTAGCATCAAAGATAGATTTCTGTTGGACCTTCACAAATCTGTCCCCGAGGAGCTACAAGACATCAGCTATATTAACCCAATAATTACTGCTTACAATAATTATTTAACTTACTTTATACATGATCTACTAGACTTACTTGAACCTAATCTGCCAACGATGGTTTCACAAAAAATTTGCACATTGGCCAAATTAATATCAACTCCAGAAAAGTTTCCGGTTACTACAACTTCTGTGATTTACACAGTTGATGATTTGGAAGAAAGTGATGATGTTATGATTGTTGAAAATACTGAAGAGGAAGAATGTAGAAAAGAGGATACAGGTAGCCGGCCGGGTGTACAATCGGAAATCAACAGTATTTGGAAATTAGCTGCCAAAGAATTTGACTGGTCAACTTGCCCTATCGGCAAACTGCCTTTCCAGAATAAAGAAACAGAAGTAGAGATGGAAACGAATTAATAATAATGACAAAAATAAACACATTTATCTCATTATTCTTTTTTTTTATTTTCATATTTTGTATACAGTATAATGTTTTGGTTACATTTCATTTATATTGACACATTATAGGATCCCTAAAAATAGTTGAACAATATACATGTTTATATGATACAAGATTCATTATTGATTAACATTTAGGACAAAGTTCACAGTCAAATGACATACAAGTATATAAAACGACCATGTGTAAACAGCTTATTATTGGTCCTTATAGCAAATACAATTACAGAGTTGAATAAACAAATGCCAGTTGTCTGTAACTTACTGAAATATCCAACTAATATCTTATAAATCAGTTCCATAAACATGGGTATTATTAAAATAACCGTTACATCGCTAGTTGGCAACAGAAAAATAAAATGTGATGTTGCACATATAACTTTAGGTTTAAAATTTTAATTTCCAATGATATTTAATATGAAACGACGAACTACGATAAAATTTCAACAATCCAATGATATAATGCACCAATAGAGAATTTAAAATGAAACAATGATTGATAGGCACTTTCACAAATAAACAGTGGCAGAGACTATAGCAGTCCTTAAGATAAAATAGTACCTTGCTAAGAGTTGTCATAGAACTAATAAATTATTTACATAAACCTTACGCGGAACAGGCGAATATCTACATACACTTCTAAAGTGTTAATTCCTAGTCGTAGCCACATTGCACATTCATTAATTTTTCTTGTAAAATAACTTAGTTTAACATTATGATTATGAGTATGTTCGCTGATGGGGAGCTCGTAAACACGATACGATTACATTATCGAGACCTAACCACGAGATTATTACACATATATTTATATATAGTTGAAATGTAGAATGTATGTGGCTAATATTAATGTTGACGCTAACAACGCTATACAAGAATACTAATAAATGTAAACCATCAACAATAATAGCTAGACTTTCAGACGTGTTCAGGCTAGTCAGAGACTGCTGAAAGCAAACTAGTCGAAGGCACAGAAAGTACACTAGATTACTGCGACACAACCCCAATAAACGAGAAACAACAGAGTTTTTTATACATAAAAATATAGTATTTGTTCGGCACCTTGATAACACATGCACTTCCACGGGTCATTTAATTTTAACAAATGCAAATAAGTCTAAGAATAGTTTTCCTCATTATTTTTCTGTTCTGTGTAAATTGCTCAAAAGGTACGCCTCAGTATCAACTGTGAGATTCAAACAAATTTCGTGGCATTATAAATGGTACAAAAAGTTTATTTAAGCTTATTAGAATATAAGTAAGTTAATACAGTCCATCATAAATATTGAGCTATAAAATATGTCCACAGACGATAGTTAAACAAGAGGCTTACAAACATTACAAGTTGTCACAGAGTAATTCGTTGTTTGTATAGTAAATTGTTAAAAACTAATTAATAAAAAGCGGGTAAAATATTTGTGACTTAACAATAAATTCAATAGCTTATTTTAAGACAGTCTTTTAGAATATGAAAGCAAATTAAGATAGAGGCAAGGTACATGGTGTTCATGATCATATTTGGGATAATAATAAATCATAGGAATATGTTTTACAAACTTAACGATCCTGTTGAGGCGCCAAGTACCGTAGTAAGAAGAAGTATGTTATATTTTAATACATAATATTTAATTATACGTAAAATAACCATTACATGTCTAAGACATTAGTTATGATCATAAGTACTCAGGCAAAATATTTACTGTATAATATTTTTGATATCAGATTTTTTGTGAATGCTTCAGAGCATTAACTTTTAACATACATACAAGTTGCTAAATAATATAAGTAAGTATATCAATGACATGAGGCAAAGCAACTAGATATAAATTTTGGTTTATAAAATAATTGATACCTTGTATAGTTTGGAACATGATTAGTTAACTAGGATCACAAAATCTCAATTAAATTGCGTAATTCTAACGTCATTAAGTGATGTCTTTGGGTTGGTTTAAATTTTGAACTTTTCTCTACAGAACATTACACGACTCACAAGCTAACTCAGAATTACAACATTACTAATTCATCGTCCTAAAACTATATGAAGTTTAAGAATAAACACCAATTTGGCATATTCTTTTGATGTGTGTCAGACAATTTTGTTACCATTTTGCGTCGACAGAGAGACGACATAATATACCTAAATAAAATAATTACACAAAATGGAATGAATCACTTTTCAACAAGTAGCTAGCGGCTTTAACCTACCAACTAATCGCAAACTTTGAAAAATACAGTCACGTGTCATCTTAAGTCGTCTAATAACGAAATACGAAAGAAGAACAATATATTGCTATAATTTTTAAAATCACCTTTAGACAAGATTTACATATTTACACAGAAAATATATCATAAAATACGTCAGTGCAAAGATGGATGTAAATATTTTTATGTACGAAAAAATACTTTTATATTCACACATCACAAGTTTGGGCCATCGCCTGGGTGTAGTAGCGGCGACTATGACTTACTGAAATAAGCTCATCACTACGTCTAAGTACGGTAGAACAACGGCTACGTCGACTGCGCTCGCGCATACTACTGCTAGCACATGTATACTTGTCTAAAACAGCTCAATTACATAGCACATAGTACGATATACAAGAACAGGAGTGTTGGTTGCACATCGATCTCTATCTGAAGTTATTTATTCGCTAACTATTAGCAACATTACGGGACAAGTCGCAAACATACAATAAATACTATACGACGAGTTTTGAAACACTCTACAGTGGTGTTACTCTAAACAATTAAAATGTAAAATAATGCACAGGAACATTTAACATTTAATTTATTCTGTCATGAATTTGAATTTGGGAAACTTATCCAATCGTGCATGTTTTGACAACGTTTATAAATATCATGGCAAAACTTGGACATCATTGCATAGCATCTGGGGGAAGGCTCCCGATTATCTGACTTACGTTACTACAGACCGGGTGTAATCGTCTATGTGTTGATATGATCCAGGATGAGAAGACGGTGGCGTTACACCATGATGGGGTCGTCTGAGGAGAGCTGTCGGTGCAGGAGCCTCTGCGATCGCATGGAACTGGCTCCGGTGCTCAGGTCGTCAGTACTGCCCAGCTCGCCGTCGTGGTCCGTCGTAGAGAGCATCTCGTCGTCTGACGTCGCTCTGTACAACAACAATATTACATAAATATGACGAGACCGCATATCATACCTACTTATATTATTAGCTAGAAAAATATAAAAATTAAGCTTTTAATAAAACCAATTAGTGAGAGAATTAATATTATTAGATGACTCTTTTAGATTTATTAGTAGAAATAATTAATTTTTGACTCCTATTACTCAATAGGAGTCAGTTTGCGGCGTGTATAAGTAATATTAGTAGTGTTACTTACGATATGGCAGCGTTACCGTCGCCCCCGCTTGGTGTAGGTGTCATACCTGATTAGTGTGGGCAGGTTGGAGGTGAGGATGGCCTTCTCCTTCTGTATCTCGTGTATGTGTCCGACGAGGATCTGTTCCTCGTTGCGCGGCGCGTGGCTGTGCGAGCGCAGCGACGACAGGCGGGACGTGGCCGTGTGGCACGCCGTGTCCAGGGTCGCTATGTCTTGGAGCATGCCACGCACCTGGGGAAGAATTACGTCATTAGTTTAAGTTTTTACAACCATGATGTATGAAAAACTTCGTGATAAACTGCCGAGAAACAGCGAATACTCTTATGGAGTAGCGAATGCTAGGACAAGCTTCACTCTGGGTCGCTGAGTCAACCAAGAAAACTATGTGTAAAAATAATTTACAAATCATGACGTGTCTAATTCTATAAAGAATTCCGAAGAGATATACGTAACGCTCAGAGGCAATAAGTCAATTTCGAGACTATTATTAAAAATACAAGTAACTTACGGTGCGCATCTTATCGACGAGTATGGCCTCTAGACAGGCAGTCTGTCGCGCGATGTCGTGCAGCGAGTCCTGTGCAGGTTGTACCTTGTGTGTGCGCAGTATGCACGGGGCAAACACTATCGCTAACGCATTCGGACCCATCCTGAAAAAGATAGACAGTTATTAGATCACAAAGAAACACCATATTGATTTATATTTAAATATTTTTTTAAGAACTGGTGATAAAAATAATGTTACTTTATATTAGTTTTTAATAAAGCTCAACATTACCTATTATGATCCTCTCCAAGCGCCACCCTCGCCAGGTGGAATATTAGCCTCTCGACAAGATCGAAGTTTGGTTTCGGTAGCTTTCTTAGAATTGTAAATATAGTAGAGACCCGCTCCTGGAAAATATAATAAAAACAATTTAATATTTAAACATATTTTTTGGCTGTAATCATTCATCATCATCAATCATAATGTAATCATCATTTGTTGAAATACTTTCGATTTTCCTAAACTATGATTTTACTAAAACTACAAGTTTACTTCAAAACTTAAGAACTGTGCGACAGATTTTTCACGAAACTTTGGATTTCAGAACATATCACACATCAGTGTCTTTACTTTTAATTTTATTGGATGTACCTGTGGGTCGGAGATCTGCGAGGCGAGTATGAAGTCGTCGTATAGGTCGAAGGTGAGCAGTGGCTCGGGCAGCTCGCGGAAGAAGCTCTTGAGTACGGAGGCGCGCACGTGCACCGCGTACAGGTCCAGTCGGTCCACGCCCTCCTCCGGGGACTCGTCCAGTAACCGTCTCAGCTCACGCACCTGGGGGAACGACAAGGACCGGGTTAATAAATTTGTTACTAAAGTGATAGTTACTTTATAGTTAAAAGGGGAAAAGGGCGGAATATAAAGATGTATCTTAGGCTGGACTTAACCCACCGCCACCGCCACCCAGCGGCGAACTAATCGCGCTTAGTCTCCCACCGACCGACTATCAAGTGTTTTGTCAAGACTATCAAGTGTTTTGTCAAGACACTTGATAGTATGTTAAAAATGCGTTACCGGCTTTTAGGAGACATTGAGAGAGGAAAGCTTATCTGAATTGAGGTGTTATTTTTCTAAACATTTTCAAAAATAAGCACATCAATATATTTTAAACTCTACAACAAGGCAGCAGACCAAACAACCAATTTAAAAAAAGTTCCGCAACCAAAGCTACAACGAGTCTTACCTTCGAACTAAGTCCACTTTTTCTGTACAAGCCCTCTGTGTAGAGGCCGGTCATTTCTATCGTAGTAATCAGCCTGTCCACGACTATGGGGATGTTACTCTCGCCCGTCGGTAGGTCAGCTAGTGGTACTCCAAACACCTGGAAAATGGCACCAAAAAGTTTTAGTAACAGGTATCATAAATGACAAGTACAGACTATTATATTGATATACTCGTATTATCTTCATTGATGTGTACAACAATAAACTTTAGAGGACATAATTTATTTACGTTAAACCATAAATTGTTTGTTATAATGACTCCACACAACCAAATATCGTAGAAAACGTATAAAGTGTCTACATTACCTTCCCTCGTGTGACGACCCCCATTTGTTCCCGTCCGCCCGCGTCCACGGCGCCCACTATCGCGGCCGACGGGGTCTGGTTGTCTTTACGGCACAGTGTCGACACCTATATCCATAAAAAAAGTTTGCATAAAATCGGAATCATAATAACAAGGTTGAAGATTTAATAAAGTCAAGGATACTGTTATCACGTGTAAGTTCAAGCTAGCAAGAGCATAATAAAATGTACGAATGGAATAATTATATGATAATAAAATATATTTATTTTGCGAATAGGATACAAAATTGCACTATTAACAAGTTATTTTATGGCGATACCTTCTACATTTGATTCTATTACGATTTGGCTAATTTTGGTCTTGAATTACTTGTGGATGTCCAGGGTTTAAAATGTGAGAAAAAACGTCTGAAGCGATACAAACTTTGCGGGTCAGCTAGTTCTTTATAGTTATAAAAATTACATTATAACATGAAGGTTCCCTTATAAAATAAACCATTTATAACTTACCTTAGTGTAACATTTCTTATGCGAGGCAAGTTTACACGTCTGGCATATGAGCGACCGCTCTATGGGCCACATGAAGAAAGTCTTGCAGATCTCACACTCCGTCGGTATGTTGATCATGGACAGTATGAACGTATGGCCTTTGTATTGTATTGGATCGTCCACCTGGAAACACAGCATATATCATTTAGCAACATGAACTAAGAAAATAGAATCACCCCGAAAGTCCCATGTACTTCAGCAACAATTAATATACATATTTCTCTTTGCTGCTCATTTTATTCTTTATACCTTATTTTCTCAGACTTTCTTTTTGAACCCTAAGGTTGACTGGTAGAAAATGCCATATGGCATTAAGTTCGCCTTATGTACCACTATTATATTGTATTGTGTACATTAGAAGATTAAATAAATAACTTGATAATAAAATTGATATCATTATGGTTTGGCCAATGAAGTAAATGGACTCAGTATAATTTTTAATACTTTTAAAAGTTTAAAGAACAACCAATGACAGTCAAAACCCTCACCTTTCTCTTTTTATCCTTTTTTCTTTTCGTCCTAGCTTTATCAGTGTCATGTTGGCTCATAAACTCGTCCATGAAACCCCTAAAGGCGTTGACCCCCATGGTGATGGAGAGCGTGGACCCCTCCCTGGCACAAACCGTCTCCATCACGTGCAGGAAGTTGCCGATCAGATCCTTGTACTTCAGCGCAGAGCCCCGCGTCTCCACTATGCTGTACGTCGCTACTAAATTGTCTTTGAATTCTAATAATGCGTGTTTGAATACCCTGTCGACCTGTTGAAGTGAAATTAAGTAAATTTTAGTAAATATAACCTTATACACATGCAAAATTAAACTTTATTTCCGGAAAAATAAAACGTAATTTACCTCAGATTGCTTCTTCTTCTCATTAGGTTCCATTTCATAAATCTTCTCCATGATAAAGTTCTGCATTGCTTGTAGCTCAGTCGCGTCCGATATTATCTTATCGGTCCTATCCATAAACTCTGACGTGCCCGTTAAATTAAAGTTGGAACTGACAGAACTTTTGGAGTTATCTAGTAGGTTATAATTAGAGTTGGAAATGATTCTCTTTCTGTTCTTGTGGCGCCCCCTACTGGCGACGGTGACGGGACTAGAGCAGGGCATGGTGATGACTCCTTTGTTCTGTATGCACTTGGTGTGGTAGAGCTGCTTGCAGTCGATGCAGCGCTGGCCCTGCGTGATGAAGGCGTCGATAGCTTGGTGGCAGTATACGCACTTGTCTCCTTTCGCAAACCGAGTGCCTTTACGAAACCTGTCGAGTTAAAACGTATGTAGTTAGTAGTTCGGTCACATGTTAACATCAGTACAATCTTGTTCGAACATAACTTTGATGTGTAATTCTAGTCACAAATTGTGTTTGTGTACACAATTATGTTGTTGGGCGTAAATCCAAGAAATAAATAGTAAAACTCGTATGGTAAAAATATGGTATATTGGTTGGTTAAAATGGTAATGGTTAATGGTATGAGCAAACGCGTCTTGGTTGGTGATCGTTTGTTAACTAACTCTATAATAATTTTAATATTAAAACTAAAGATTTGGGCCAGCGTGGAACTGCTGACTGCGCGCGCGATTGACATCAATAAACTGTACTTTGTACATATGTAATGTTCAATGCAAGTGGTAAAATTAATATTAACTTTGTTTTACAAAAAGTTTCTAAAAGATATTGTGTAGGCATCGTAGTCACCTGTGGCCAGCAATTCGGAAGAGTCCATTGCCAGTCTGTCCGATGAAGTCAGTGGAGCGTGGGTCGAGTGGGCGCACGTCCCCAGGGGCGGGGTCCGAGTTGCGGCGCCGTAGGGCTGCGCCCGCCACACTCGTCGTGGGGACCCCCGCCACTACTAGACCACTTATTTGCTCCGAACCAGTGCTAGACATAAGAATAAGCGTGTTATTATGCTTGTAAATAAAACAATATAATGGTCTGATATGGTAATATTGCACATTTTAAAGCATAAAATCATATTTCAAAAACTAAAACATGTTAATTTTTTCAGAAGAAAATCGCACTAAATGAAGAAAAAAGTATGATAGTTACCGGTCGTGCAGTGAGAGCGAGGCGTCGACGATGATGTCAGGCGGCGGGCCGCGGTCTGCCCGGCGGGGGGAGCGCCGCCCCGACCGCGCCGGGGGCGCAGGCGCCACGCATACACTCGCCGGCTCCGTACTCGCCGCTGTACACAATACACATACATTCACATAAATACTCGTAAATAATCAACGTAGGTCTGAGTATGATGCCTTGAGGAACACCAATAATATTATTTCGTTTCAGAACATAAGTCACTGTTTTCACTCGCTATTTTATCTCTGTTATGTAAATTTTATCATAAATCATCAACAGTACTTTGAACTGAAACCTTGGTAAGACATATTAAAGAATATCACTGATATTGTATCGAAAGCTTTTGAAAGGTTCAAGAAACCAATGTAATAAAATTTATACGTACGTGCTTCAGGCGCGGGAGTGACGGAGAGTCCTGGCGCGGGCGCGGAGTGCGGGGGCGGCGGCGGCGGGGCGCGCGGGTCGCGGCGCACGGCCGGCAGCGACAGCAGCGACTGCAGCGGCTGCAGCCCGCGCGCCTCCAGCGTCGCGCTCGACACGCTGCGCTGGTACACGCCCGCAGACCCACGTCTGGACATACACCGACACTTGTTACAACTTGCACATCACTCAATTTAACTCTTTGTATCATTACGACATTGGAATACCGCCAAATAATAAATTATAAAGTACAGTATAAGCCAACAATAAACGTCCCGTACGATCAGCTTCTTCCGGAGCTTTCTTCTGCCGGACACGCAAACGATTCGCTTTTTGTCAAGTTTATATTTTCTTGCGAAGTTCTAGAGACTTTGACTACCGCCGACAAAAAACTGTTTAAGACAAATCCTCCGCTATCTTGACAAATAATGTTCGCATGTTAAACACTCACTTCTCAAGCACACAAAGAAACTGAAATCTACATGCCCTGTGTATAATGTAATATATCAAAATAAAAACACTAACGAGAAACATCTAGTTTGCAAAGTAAACAAACACTTACCTAATGCTAGTTTTATTAGTTTCCGTACTATCCGAGGGGTTCCAATTGCCTATCTGTCTAAGGTACTCCTCGCTACTACTCATAATGGACTCCAACAGCTCCAAATCTTTCTTTTTCGATGTGTAGTCTTCTTTCTCTCGCTTTTCTCGTTTCTAAATAAATAATAGTTCCTTGTTATACAGTTTAAAGCAAAGGTAAAAAATTCCATATCATAAAAAGATATTTAGTAGCTAATATGCTAGTTATATGAACAAGATTATCACCATAGAGTTTTTTGTAAGGTCAATAACTTGTAAATTACTGTAGAAAATAGGATAATTCTTCTTATTTAGGTATGTCCTTTATTCTTTACATAAGATTTTTATGTAAGAAATGCTACTCATAAGGAAAGCGTTTGAAAGTTAGACTGTTAGATAAGTACATATAATATTATTTTTACCTTAGTAATAGCTTCTTTTTCATTCATGAGGTAGTTCTGGTCGAGCCGTAGCCAGAGTAATTCGTCTGCTAAGTCCTCTGGAGTGATCTTGTTGGGCAGAGTGACTCCGGTCTGAGGATACCTGTTTGTATTCGTGGTGACATTCCATCTTTCATCCTCTGGCGACTCGCTTGTTTCTTTGGGTATTACGCTGAGGAAAGAGATTTTTGAATTGAAAACTATATTGTACTGTAAAGTCAAATTGCTCTTGTTGAAAATAGATATGCATAGGTAGTTTTAAATGTGCTGAGGGCTTAGTGCAAGTTTGTTTACATTAACGCGGTCGACACGTTTATGAAGTTCGACGCCGTGATTGGCTGCTCCAATCTAACGAACCAATCATAGGACTAAACGCGGTAACGTCTCAATAGGGATAACGTAAAATGACTCGCATTCAGTACTTTTATTATTTAAGATATTAAGTGCTGTATTTACCTTGTGCTTGTCTGTCTCATCAAAGAATTTTCCGTCTTTGATACTCTCTTCTTGACTTTCTGAATATTTGTTGTATTTTCTATAGTATCTATTAAAATGTCCCGTTTCTTCTCGACCCTGTAACAATACCATATTATAAAATTTGATTTAAAGTTTTACAGAGTTTGAAAATGCCTAATTATGGTAAAAACAATAATGTTTATTCTTCTTACCTCGGTATAGGTAATGACTGTGTCGCTCTCAGTTGCCTCGAATTTTCCAGTTCTTTTCGTAGTATAAGATTCCTAAAATATTTCAACAATTATTTATTTCGTTTATTTTACGCATTTTGGAGCTTGTAACTATTATTTATCATTGGAGAAAAATTAAAATACCCGGACTTTTTGTGAAACATCTTTCCGTGGAATTGCACTTCATGCTATAAAGAATAGTCACATATTTCGTAATTTAGTAGAGATAAATTTGTCTAATTTTGGGATTCAATAATTCAAAGTAAAATTATTGTATATATAGTCATTAAAAGTTTTAAACTCTACATCACAGAGTGTAGCACTATGGCTTAGAACTCTAAGTTCACAATAAATTATGGTCAAAACGTAAGGAACATCAAATATCTATATGTATAGACTTATCAACTCAAAAAACTCAAAAGTAACCCATATAAAGCTGTAGTGTAGAGGTACTCACACAGGGTCCTTGTTGTATATCCTGAGTTTGACGGCGTCGGGGCCGCGGCCATCATGCTGTCAACACAAACACGGCACGTGTGTGTGTGTGTGTGTGTGTACTACCACACTTTACTCACACTATTAGTCACACTAACTCTCTGTTAGTTGGAGGGCTTGTTTCACTATACACTTGTATATTTTATAAATTTTACCCTGGACTTACGATAAGCATATACATAATAATAATGTGTTTCATTTCATTTTAATTTAATTTAAAAAAGTAAGTCCATAAAGCCTTTCTGTCATTCATTGGAAAATTACAGTGTTATGTACATGTACTATTATTAAAACTCATTGCGAGCCAAAATACTTTTCATTGTAGAATGCAGATATACTTTATCATTAGATAGTGGAACAAACCCTAACAGTTATATAACATCAAATTGGATAAGGGTGCCAAACTGAGATCAATCAACAAAATTTTGAATTTTAATTCTTCATATCCGGGCGAGGGTTATCATTTAAGTTTTATACAGTGCTGTATAATACAAGTGCATGATAGAAAGAACAGTCAACATATAATGCAATGAGAATATGCATTATACATACATGCTATGGGAAAGATTTGCTGACAAAAACATTTAACCGCCGTACTCAGTCATTTAATGCTTACTTAAACCAGTCATTAACAATAGTTTAAGTAATCATTAAATGTCTCCGAGTGCGGCAGTAAGAGAGATAACCCTGACTCGTAAGGCAAACAGTTGAGAAAAACAAAGAGTATGTATAGAGTATGATAGTATTAATGATTAAACCATGCGGTGTATGTACCTCTGAGTCTCCGGAAGGCCTGCGAGCCAGTATGGCCCGGCGCAGTAGATGTCCCCGGGCGGCGGCCTGGAAGGCCACGATGCCGCGACGTAGCCGTAAGTACCACCGCCGCTGTCGACTGCCGCGGTACCACGCCTGCAGGCGGACTGCTGCCGCCTGCCGCGCTGTTAGCCATTGTCTGCGGAACGAGAATAATTATGTTACTCTGTCTATTTTATCCCTAGTATTTGGGTATCATAGCGCCTCATAACATCACCAGTTAATAGTTATGTAGCTAAGCAGTAATTATTGAAATGGATGGTGGCGAGAGGCGACGCTTTGGTTACGTAGCCAAATTAGAAGCGTGACCCAAGCATTACACATGTGGAAATACCTTTGTAGACGTCGAAAAGAGTACAATAAAAATATCAAAACTACAAGAAACTAATATAAATAGTCTAAATCATCAGGGCCGTACGTGAATTAAAGACTAAAAAAACTGCAATTTCTTTTATATGAAGGAAAACAATACCATTCCCTAGATTGGTTTTTATTTTAAAAACCTAAGCTTATTAGTTATACTTAGTATTAGTTATAGTTATTGGGGATTTCCCCAATAACTACAAAATCTACAAAATATTAACTAACAAGCCTGTAATTCTAATGGTTACCTGGTAAAATATTGTATAACGACGGAGGCGCGGCGTAGTGCGAGGAACCGTCTCCTCTCGAGCACGGCCCGGAACCACCGCTGTATCGTGATGATGGAAGCCATGATCTGCTGGTGCAGCCGGTACTCCAGCTTCGTCTGCTCACTCTCACGCATGAAGATCTTTGTAGCACCTGCAATAGGCAATAGTTTAATCATTAAACTAGATACGTGATAATATTTTAGTTTAAATTCTAAAGACATGATGGTTGTCATCGGTGTTGGGGTGATTCGCGCGCGATGCTCATGAATAAGAGTCCCGGTGTGATTCGAAAGTAGTAGAACTTTTCTCGAATAGTCTACGTTAGTTAACTGTATATTTTGTATGTCTTTCAATAGATTAGTTATTAAATTATTACACAGAACTTGACTTACCTAATTGATAGTTATCCCTATCCAAGTTGAGTGTGGCGAGGAAGTGTCGTACATCAGTTTGCGAGCTGAGTAGTCCTTTAGGTAATAATATCCTATAGAGTTGTATGAACTCCTCGTACGTGAGCCGGACGTTATACCCGGCCTGTCGTATCCGGACCGTTTCCAACATGCCCGTGTAGCGAAGTTGACGCTGTACCGTTTCATCGTCGAACACATGTGGAACTTTCTCGCCGTTTGATTTTATACATCTGTAGGACAAATAATGATTAACGTTTGACTGCTAACAGAATCATTTACTAGGGCCAGTATATACTTTTTATTGATTCTGTATCAATCAGTATCAATTTATTTTTACAGTTAAATGTATAGAACTACAGTCTAATGACACTATAGACTATGAGAGCTATAGTTTTTATTATTTTATCTATTTTAATCCACAGAAGGCGACTACCACATAGGTCTATTAGTCGCAAAATAACCTAAAACAAGGATTTAACCTACGAATGTTTAGTAATGTAGAGGTTACCTGATAAAGAACGGGTTGGCCTGGTTGAGTGTGTCCATGAGTGCGGACAGTGAGTGTTGGAACTGCGCGGCGACAGTCTGTTGTTGCTTGCGTTTCCCGGCCGGCGCGGCAGTCCGACCTGCCAACGTCTTCACGCTCTGCAGATTCTTTAAACCTTTTTTCGCTCTCTCCCTAGGCCTAAACGACTTGTTTTTCCTGCACAATCAAATCAAACTCATTTAACAACAAGAATATAAAGTACCGACTCTCTAAGAGACCGCAATATGGATTTTGTTCACTTTGAATTTCATATTTGTTCCTCTCAAGTATCCATAAAGCCATGAGATCTCTTAAAGGGAACACCAACCACCTAAGTAACTGCTCAGTGAAAATGTGCGAATTATTTACATACATGCTAGTAAATGTGGTCTTTTGAAAAACTTTTTGAGCAATTTGCAATCCAAGAAGCTGATGTAAAACAATTTATCTGCGAATAAGAACAAGCTTATAATGTAAAAAAGAGGATGTTTTATTACTAAAATTGATTTACAGCTTAATTTAGATAAAATCTGCAGAAACCTGTTACTACGCTTGACCCATACAATAAAGCAACTAACTACAATTACAGCATCTATGTATTATTTACTTCTAAACCTCGACAGTACATTGCAATAGAAGATGTAATTGTATGTGTATAGCTGAAACCAACCGTTATATTATATTATACATAATATGCAATAAAGACGCCACAAAAGGAATGCGACAGATAAATGCACGAAAACACGAAACCCATAGCCATCACCGTGAGAGAGGAAAGTGAAGAGACCCCAACCGAAACACGCAGGTTCTTCAAACAAAATTCTTGAGTGATCATTCAAATGAGTCCAAAAATAAAATAAAAATGAATTGTAAGAATTTGATCAAAGGAGGAGTGGTAGTGGCACTCGTCGTAGAGACTTTGTTTGAGGAGTGAGCGGTGCAGAAGTATCGGTGTCGAGGCGACGTACATGACGATCTGGCTGGCGCGCTGCATGACGTCGGTGTCGTCCAGCGCGCGCTCCCGCCGCGTGCGGGTCTCGGCGATCCTGTAATTTTTTGTCCCTTTCCCACCCGCGCGGGCCGCGTTTGCTGTCTCTGTCCTCGGTTTAGTATCGGCGTGGGCCCGCGTCGGAGTCTCGCGCGCCTTACTGCCCGCTCGGTGGGGCGTTCTGTCCCAGTGATGGAGGGTGAGAAAGGTATCCAGGATTACAAAATTAATGTAACAAAAATAACTCAGTTGACCGAAATTCATGAGTCTGTGATGCATGCATACCTGCTCAGGGTGACCGCGGGTGAGAATGAGTATTACCTAATAGAGAGCTAAGATGGAAACTAATGCTTGGGACTAATAGCGAGTCAACAGACAGACACAGTGGAGGCCGCGGCGGGGAGCCCGGCCGCGACCTCGCGCAGTATACGCAGTACGCAACAAAGGGTGTTACAGGTTGGACTAAGACATGGATGTCCATGCGTTAGGTGCACATAGAACATATAACAAGCATGCCGTAAATTCGGTGACTTACGCAATGCGGTTGATTGCAAGATTGATTGACGATACTGTCACCAGTTGGCTGAGCAACAAGACACATTTCATTACGTCACATAACGTTGCTTGCAAAGCTATATTTAATACATATTTTATACATAACAATAATGTAAATCATCAAGGTCGTGTTTCCAACCGCAAGTGCTTCATTTACATTTGAAATATAAGCTCAATTAATCACGTGAATGTTGAATAATATAGTTAGCAGAAAACGTTTGTAGTTTCTTGGAAAACTACAATATGTTTCACGAAGCATTTGTGGCTAGAAGCAGACCCAACAATACAAATTTCCAATAATCTTTTCATTTGCCAATTTGTTCCATTATAATATATGTAATAATAAGTAGAGTAGTATAAGTAATACTCTTCATGCCTTTCAAGTTAATATGGTATTACAAAATTTGCAGTTAGTGGTAATGTACTTTGTCTAAGCTGTATTTTAATTGTAATGCAAATTGGACACAATGACGTTGCAATAAGGTGTGTTTGTGTCTGCAACTGACCTGATGATGGTGTCGTTGGGGGCGTGGATGGAGGCGCGCGGTACTCGGGACGCGCCGTCCACTCGCTGCACGCGGTGTCTCCGCCCTGCTTCCAAAAATGCAAAGTATCCCCTGGAAAAGAAACATATTCATTATTGACATTAACATTAAAGATTTCACATGAATCGGCTCGTTTGATACGGTGTTTTTTTGTATAAATAACCTATGAAGCTGTAGATATGCGATTATGACGGGGACCAGTTGTGAATATTGAGTTAGGGCTTTATAGTATATAGTTAAGTCAAAGTCTAATGCCTTAACTAATATAACAAAAACTGTTCTAAGTAACCATGAATACAACTAAATCATTTGTTATTTACCTGAAAAACGCGCGCACAATCGCCCATCGGAACACGGCTACCGGGTCGACTCCGACCAATTCCCTCACGAATGCTAGCGAGGAGTTCTTCAACACGCTCACTATGTCCTGCCGCATCAGGTCCAAGTTCTTCTCACGCATCGCTGTTACCTGAAACATAAGATAAAATTTACAATTTATTTTTGATGGTTGTTCTGTTATCATCCATCTCTAGTTACACAATAAACTTTATTATCTAAGTAATGGGTTTTACTAAACTTGAAGTTACTTAAAACACTGCTTCAATCCTTTTGGCTATACTTAAGAATTTATATGAAAATATATTACTAAATCAGCTAGTCCTTGTCATATTATAATTCTGATGTGCTATTGAAACTTATGGTTTCCTTTTTCCAATATTATGCCTAATTACGGTATATGATTGATTTACCTGATACTTGACTCTCCCGGCGTAATGTCTGACTACAAAAGCAGGCTCCCGTCTCTGTGGCTTCTCATAGAAGGGGTTGTTCTCATGTACAGAATTAAACTTCTGTAATAACGTCTCATTCGTCGCCCATGGGAAGCTGGAATTTAAATTATTTCATTAATGGTAATATAATTTTGAGCAACTTTGTAGCTTCTGTGTATTTTTATTAAATACACATACAACTAAAAATAGTAAAATTACCACATTTTATAAGATGATTTAAAAGTAAATCTAGCTTATACCACATATAACAAACTGCTCTAAATGTTACACTCCTCTTTTAAATTATTTAAAAGACATCAATTCAAAAGTATTTCCGTCAACATTAAACAAATACTCACTTGCACTGATCATCGAGCAGGCACAAGAGTCCATTGACCTTGCCTTCAATGAGCTGCAAGCACCCGGTGTTGTCACTGAACCCGATGTCGGTCCAGGGTATACCTTCCCGCTTGTACTCCTCCTGCTCGTACTTGAACACATGCTGGTTGAAGTAGTGCTGCAGGTGCTCGTTGGCATAGTTGATGCACAACTGCTCAAAGCTGTTGCTCAGACCGAAATCCTCGAAACCGAATATGTCCAGAACGCCTGTAAAGTTAATTGATTTAATTTAGTGAATTAGAAACTATAATAGACAGAGTATGAGTTGAATGTGTCTGGAACCTGTCCTAACTGACATGTAACAGGTAGGTAAGTGTGTTTAGCATTAATTAATTAGCTGGTAAAATACGGGGATCAGTTTCGATTCCCCGGTTGTGTTAAGACTATTGAAATTTTCAGATATGAAAAATTTCGAGACACTTATAAGCGGAAAAAGTGTGTGTCAAATAATTTCTAAGAATAAAAAGGTGGTGAGTGATAAAAAGGCTAGTAAATTATGGTATTGTAACTCACCTATACTATGTCCCTGATGTTCCCTAAGCGTATCCTTTTTAGAGAGCAACGCGTGGTTGACTTGCATCACAATCCAGTCGAAGAGAGCACCATATAAGCACTTTGCCATCGCGTCTCGCGTCGCTATCGCTTCAGGCAACCTGTAATATACAAATAAATGTATTAGAATAACATTTGGTTGCTAATATTTTAAAAACCTCAAGAAAAACTTTAAATCGTTGAGGGAACTCAATTTATGCGTCAGTTTAATTTTATTCCTATTAAAAGATCGTATCAAATTAATAACCGAATGAGGCATCATGACATGTGTAATGTCTCCATGTCAAAATTACTAAGCAGTTCATCAGTCTTTGAGAGACACGCTTAAGCTTTAGATGAAGGGACAAGACAAGAGATAGTGCTTCTAATCCTTTAACCATCTCATAAGAAAGGAATGCGAGTTAGGTATAAGATTATAATCTCTACAGATAAGAGTCTACAAAGACAGTAAACAAACAATTTCATAGTACAATTATAAGCCTATGGACAGAAAATTTAAATTTTACATCAACTCATTTGCATGATTACATTGTGTACTATCGTTAAATCTCAGATTACAATAACAGATATAAATCCTCCTTTGAATAAATACCATACGGCTGGTCCTAATTACTGGCAAGATTCCACAAAACATTGTCTACCTTGGCCTCTTTTCAAAGATATTGTTTGTTTTCCTTGCATATTTTACTTTGAATCAACAAGTGACTGTGTGATGATATTTGCCGCAATCGCCGATCACCATTTCCGCACTGAATTATATTGAATTTTGTATACTGGGTAGAACGCGTGAATATTTGCAACGATAGAAACAAAGCTAAAGTTTTATCGTAACTTTCGGATTGCTGGGTGATAATGATAAACAGTATTAATTGTCCATTTAATTAAACAAACAACCAGTTAGGTTTACTCCTAGTAGTACAGTTTGGTATAACAACATAAGAGAGAACGAAAAATTTACCAATATACACATAGATTTTAAGTAAGTACGAAATATGTAAAGTTTACTGGAAGAAAATAAATTATAGATTTCTCACCTGTAATTTATAACTAGCGTTTCTCCGGAAGCCCGTGCTCGTTTGGACGTGAGGGCAGCCAGTAGAGTCTCCTGTTTGACCCGCAGCAGCGAGGATATGAGGGACACCACCTCCGGGTTCCGTACACCCACTGCTTCATCATGGTGGTATGATTTCCTCTGTGGTTGGAACTCCACATTACCTGTAAATAATGGGATTATATTTATTAAATAAAGTTGTGTTTTTATACCATGATTGTTTTAACTTAATACTTAAACCAAAGCTTATAATATTTCATCTGATCTTGATAAAGAAAACATAGGTAAGTTACAACTATATTACTATAATATCGCCTACATAAATAACTGGAATAAAGAGAATGCTAACCACCACAAGGAAACCAACAAAATAAATAATAACAGTGTTTTTATTTTCCTTTTTGGTATGCAGTGCTCTCATTAATCCATTTTCCTTTTCCAATTAAGTCTATGTAATAAAAGGTAGATATTACAGGCCAACCATTTCCCAATTATACTTTAAATGCGGATTAAAAGGCAAATTATAATACACTATGTCTAAAATCGAAGCTTTCCTACAAATAGTCTGTTACAAAATCCAGTGGTTTCAGACATTAATGTGTTGAAAAAAACTCTTCAGGACCCTTAGTCCGAGTTTGCTTTACGTCTTTTATATACAGCTCTATATGTTACTATTAGATCAATAGGACTGATCAGTATTTTCTATACAGATTTTAGAATGACTGCCAAAACAAACAGAGCTAGTGCTCCATGATTTTACGATAATGATGATTCACTATGGGATTTATTTTGTTATGTTATTCCCTACTTTAAATAAATTCCCATATTTCCTGTAATTCGGGAACCCTCATTTCCCAAACCACAACCACTTGTTGAAAACAAACATAAATTCATGCCTATGTCCCATATAGATAGACAGAAAGTACATAATTATGTACTATCTACTACTCATTGTGATCCTTCATGTATATTTCTTTCTAGCTTTCACCAGCAGCTTCGCCTGCGGTCCCATGGGATAAAAAGTATCCTATATGTTATTCCAGACTATAATCTACCCCTGTTCCAAATTTCATCCCAATCTCTTCAGATGTTTTGACGTGATTGAGTAACAAACATACACACAAATCACAAACTTTGGCATTTATAATGTCAGTATCAACAGTAGGATTAGCTCTTTCGCTTGCTTAGTCAATAATATATCATTGAGTCTTATTCCATAAAGAGCAAAGGACTTTTCGGAGTCAATCTATATTAATTTGTGAAAATCAGATCATCCGAGATGTGAGTCTTGTTTAATTGAATATAAAAATTAGTATATTTAATATTTCTTTCTATTTTTTTACACTTCAACTATGATGATATGAATTTAAACAGCAGAAATTAATATTCATAATACGAATTTTATCTTAGGTTTATGATGGTTATTTCTTTTTCAAGCTATTTTAATGAAATTCCTACATTAACATTGTCAACTAAAGCATGTCACTAGTCATGTGTAAAACAATTGAAGGAAAATGATTGATGCAAATGTCAATTACTAATACAAGAATGCAAGAATTTACATATTTGTTGAGTGTAGGAGGAAAAGGAACCAGTTTCCTATTTTTAGCTAATTATACTCTACAGAATAATTACAATGCTACTTGTACAATTAATATGTAAAATTTAATTACGTATTTAAGCAGTATTGCAAATTATCCGTCAAATCTCCTCTTAGATACTGTGCTTTATATCATTTTGAAATAGTGGTAATCTTGTGCTCCAAAAAGGACACTTTGGCGATAATTTGAAAGTTTTGTGAGACCAATTTACTTAGCATGTGACTATGCATGATTTAATATTGTTAGTTATGTAAAAAAATCTACCCTACTATATCACATTTGTTAATGTTATTCTTATTATAACAGACTATATTATTTTTTAACATGACCACAACATTCGTATTTCCCGAGATTACTGGAAATATTCGTAAGTGATTTGATGTCAACAACTTATTTGCATCAATGTATCAACTTTCACTGTGACGTTGGCATGTAATTTAACAATAATATGTCTGATAATAGAAATTATCAAAGTAATAAAGACTCTATCAGTCGATAAGATTACGTTAATGGTGAGATGATGAATTTATAACATACTTGTCAAAATTCGTAGAATAAACTCACCCAAAAGTAGCACGGCTGAGAGGACGGCGAACAGTCGCCGCTGTTTATCCATCGTGAAGCCCACCATCTCCATAGATTGTTTTAACCGAGAAAACTCATACTGTTCATCAATACCGGGCACCTCACTACAACCAGTCCTCGATAAATAATTATATTTGTCAACACTAAGTAAATGCAACTGTTCCTTCTCCTGCTCCGACGCACCAGCCAATAAATAATAGAACACATGATAATTCCTCTCGTTACGACCTTGACTGCATATTCTTGATTTTTCCAAAAGATATTTTTGTACAACAGCTCCATGCACCATGCCATTTTCCTTGTAGTTCACTTGTATAAACTTGCCAAACCGACTGGAATTATTATTATGGGCAGTTTTAGCATTACCAAATGCTTCTAACACTGGGCCTGCACTCAATATTGTTTGCTCGACACCACTACCATGAGATCCTTTTTGACTCAACGCCGTGAGATGATGTAGTAGAAAATTCGTACTCTCAGTCTTTCCTGAACCACTCTCTCCACTGATCACTATGCATTGATTCGTTCTCTCTCGGAGCATACAATGATATGCGGCGTCGGCAACTGCGAATATGTGAGGCGGCAGTCCTATCCGTTTGTTCTGATATAGCTTCACATACTTCGGGTTGTAGATAGGGTAGAACTTGAACGGGTTGAGTGCTATTAATATAGAGCCGACGTATGTGTAGATGTAGCCGGCCGAGAACCTCGCCCTCAAGTTATCTAGCAACGTCTGCTCGTTGAGCTCCGGCAACTGGCACAGGTCCGGGTACTCGCGGTCCTTCGGCTGGTACAGGAAGCGCTGGAAGTAATCCTTTATCAGCTGCGGGTCCACCGAGAAGTTCTCCATCCATGGCTCGTCGGGAATCTTCTCTCGGAGATAAAATCTGCAAATAAAAACAAAACCTTTGAACCGCGATATCGACGTTAATAAGCGGGAAAGTGTCTAAAAATAAGATTTTACTTTTGAGTCATAATGACGAAATCTAAATATTTGTGAGTTGTGGAACAGTTTTAGAGGCCATGTTTGATCGAGCGGCAAAGTTTCAGTTTGATTGGCAGGATGGAGACGCCGTTATCACGCCGCTGCCGCAGGAAGAGTGAGTCATGCGCCACTCTGGGATATTATCCCCAATCACTGCTACAGCCCTTCATTATACAACTAAGTAGTCGTTCAAACAACACTTATTTCATTGCAACGTTCGATATGTATAATAAACACATTCATAGCGGGACTTCGATAACGTTTTAGTTACGTCTGTTATTACTCGCGTTTAAATGCATAATAATAGAATTTCGATGTACAATTTATGTTAATTAAACTTGTCTCTTTTCCGCACATGAAGTAAGGATACAGAAGCCAAAATTACGATAATTACCTCGCGCAAAACAAATTACGATGAATCATCACAACAGAACATAGTACAAATAGTATTGCGGTGACAGGACACTTAATGAGCACAACTATATGTAAAGGTACAGACACAAGACACGCAGGTGTTTAAGACAAGGTTAGACGTATCTCTCGTAACACATAATTGCAGGAATAAGACAATTATATAGAAAAACCTGATTTGACATTGTTCGACTCGCCACAGACTACTGTTCGCGTCGAGGAAAATATATTTATTCAAATAGGGTAGGTATGCAATATGTAGTCTGTACTTTAATTAAATTAATCATAACTTGAACGCTACAGTGTTAATTACAGCAGGAAAATTAACATGTAACAAGAGTGAATGTTGTAACGCTTGAAAACAATGTTAACATGTTGTTCATTACCCGACTGCGCCAGAAGGAGGGTTATGTTTTTCGAGAGTATGTATGTATGTATGTATGTATGTATAATTGTTTGGCACGCTCTGCAGCCTAAACGGCTTGATGGATTTTGACTTGCGAGGTGTCGTTAGATTCGTATTTACTGTGAGAGTGACACTGGATATATCAAAATGTTTAAAAAAACAAAATGGCGGATTTTTGGCGCCAAATTCGAATATTGCTCACTCTCTAGCCTGAACGACTCGATGGATTTTGGCTTGAGAGGTGTCCTTTGATTCGTATTTACTGTGAGAGTGACACTGGATATATCAAAATAATAAAAAAATCAAAATGGCGGATTTTTGGCGCCAAATTCGAATATTGCCCACTCTCTAGCCTGAACGACTCGATGGATTTCAGCTTGATAGGGGTCGTTTGATTCGTATTTACTGTGAGAGTGACACTAGATATATCAATAAATAATAAAACTAAAAGAAAATAAAATAAAAAAGGTAATTTAAAAAACTAAAAAACCCGACTGCGTTTCTTTACAACATGAAAATGAAAAAACCCTAAAACAAGAATACAAGAAAAATTTAAGCAGTCGGGACCCATTCTAGAAAGCCAGCCGTATGTGTCCTAAGTCTTCATAATATTTGGAATGGGTCCCGACTGCTTAAATTTTTCTTGTATTCTTGTTTTAGGGTTTTTTCATTTTCATGTTGTAAAGAAACGCAGTCGGGTTTTTTAGTTTTTTAAATTACCTTTTTTTTAAACGTAATAATATCGGCAGAGCGACAATGTCCGATATAATTTTTTTGTTGATATGATAATTATGATTGAAATGATGTGTCATAAGTAATTAGTATATGACACATGCACATGAGAGGTTTCTTGGTACTGTGACTGACCTGTTGTACTGTCCCGAGCCGGTGTTGTTGGGCCACAGCAGCATGACCGCGACGGGCGACTCATTGGGCCCCAGTCGCCGCTCCTTGCACTCGCCGCTGAGCATGTCTCCCACCACCTATTGAGGATATTAGTGTACATTAATATACAAACACATTTAAGGATAATATAAATGAGTACCAGCTCATGTTTGTAGTCTGACTAAGGGTTCTGCTCACCAATCATGGGTACTACAGCCATAAAATTGAATCACACATTATCATAAACATATTTTAACTCACAACACACTAATAATTCGACAGTTAACTGGAACATTTCGATCATTATACACAGTCACGACAAATTAAATAGAATTTAAGCTAAACTAGTTCATTTGATAAATTCAACCGTTAATATAGAACAAATGTTATCATCACTTTTTAAAAACAAAGTGTACAACTGTATTTATCATATCTAACTTCCTTAAAATGTTTTAATCTAGCCTATGAGCTGGACGACACATGCAGAATGTCTCACTGATGACCAAGCAAAGGAAGTAATCGTCTTGGACAGAAGCTGACTCACTCAGTTACAATGAGCAAAAAATTGTTAATGTTTATATTGTTAATCAATTTTTTTTTTGTATCAATTTGGTGAGCTGTTTTAAGTTGACAGATATTGAGCAAACGTGTTTAAGATACTCTGTAACAGGATTTTGTTATTTGAGACCTGCTATGTTTTTTTGGACCTAACCTAATGTTGTCTATGTTAGAATGGGATTAAGAAGGTGGTCTGTGATAATTGATTTGTTCAAACTGGCCTATAATTTCGAGAAGGTAGAGTGTTACTATAACTGTGACAAATTAGATTCTGGAAAAGGTAAAAATAATTAATACAATTATGAAAATATTTAATATGATTAAGCCGAGTGTTTCGCTGAAAAGCGCAGCCACAACTTGATATCTAATCAATTCATATGGTTCCTCTGGTCATAGACACATTAAAATTTGGTTCTAATAAAATAGACCTACCTCTGCCAGTTCATATGGGCCTCCGGATCCATTAGTAAGTCCGAGTTTGTCAGTGATGCAGCAGACAATTTCTTCAGAGCTGGTCTGCTTTGAGGCTTCTACTGACAGGGCCTCGTAGTGTGGAGACAGTGCACCCACATACACCTGCATTTTAGAAATATTATAATATTAGGTACAAAAAGCTTTAAACAGAGAGGAATGCAAGGAGGGTAGGGAGGCCTTTGCCCTGCAGTGGGATGATCATGGCTGAAATCTAATCTAGGTACATAAAATATTTAATATCTTTCATATTAAATCTATCCCAAAGAGAATTGTTTTAAAAGGTGGTGACAGATTGTAGTAAAAAAAATAAATGAAATAAATACTTTAGATGTCTTTTTTCTTTTGTGATGCGAGCCTTTTCACATATTATAATAATATTGTGTTAGGAGTTATTTCTAGAAAAGAACTGGAAGCAATTTTTTAATATAAAATGTTACATCGTCTGCAGCACATGTTTTGCGTCTAAGTGTTCTATTTTCAGTTTTTCATATACAATCAGTACAATATGATGCAAGTAAATCATGACAGCATATCGGCCGAATTCTAACATTTGTTATACAACATTTTAGGATGTATTTATAGCTAATCTATTGATAGATTCTTTTAAAATTAGTCACTATGCATAGAAGCATTTGAAATGTGTAAACAAACATGTATTTGTTTACTGTCCACAGTTGCACTATAAACATTAATATGGACAGGGCTGGCATTGAACTTTGTATAAATTAAGAATTCTTTTCTTTGAGAACTGACTTAAAAATGAGACTTCCTTTTTGGGATGAGGAAGTAAATTGGTAATTGACATTAACTGGATGTAAAGACTGAGCCAGTACTGAAAAATGTGACATTGAGTCAGTTGTTATTCTGAGAACATTTTAACTGAACTACATTTGTCCAACATATGGTTATGTTTAACACAACAAAGGCTTCATATTTATTTGCTTTTAATTATTAAGTTTAATTTAAAAAAAAAGTGTAAAATTTCTACTAGATTTCACCTGACAACATTTATAGTGTCTAGGATTATTGTGATTTGTATAACCACCAAAAAGGTTATTTGGTTAAGAACAAGAACAAGCCAGAGATTGTAGCAATTTGCTGCAGCATTCAATAAACAAGAAATACAAAAAAAAAGAAGTAAAATGTTACTGACCTGCACAATATACCTGTGATTTTCAGAATGAGCCATTTTGCACCATTGTCCTACTCTGTGCGGCTCAATTCAATGTATTTACAGCTGATCTTCATTTCACCACAATGTGTTTCACTTGTTTCATGCTTTCGTGAGTGTTTACACACATTTCAGGTAAACACTGATCTCTGTTATCACTCTATCTCCCACAGCTATCTCAGTTGTGTATTTTCATTCAATGTTGATAAGTAAAGCATCAAGTAAAGCGGGAATCCGGTCGATGTTTTTAAGAATATGGATATTCAGCGCACTGCACCTGACCCCCACCGAGTTGCACAGGTAGTCAACCGTGACAAGTTCACAAAATAGCATGTCCTGACTGAGGATCGCCGCTCTAACCCCCGCTCTCTGTATTCCTTGTCAATCGATTCAGCTTTTCACTGCGTAAACATCAACCCAACAATAAAACACAAAGAAGAGAAATCTCAGATTTGGGTCACATGCTGATTGAATAGAACAGTTGTCCAGCTTACTTCGAGATCTTTAGTGAACTTTATTTCAATTCAACTTAACTTATCATTGCTTAAATAAAGACTTAGTAAATGGTTTGAAAACTGGTACACCTTACAAGCGTATTGCAGTTAAAAAAACAACACTTTAGATACAAAACTGTAGCGAAATCGGTGTCTCCGACAACCTGTTATTTGTCAAACACAACTCTTCCCAACGCACCACGTAATCGCACCAGATAAATATTAATATTGGCAAAATATATAAAAAAGTTTTCTATTCCTCGTACACTTTTGATTAAGTTCATGTGTTATTTCAATAAACAGTTTGATCAGAGAAATCTAATCTATTGAACCACCATTTTTATTTGTGTCCGACTTGAATCGTGTATCAATGGAAAAATAGACGATTTAAAAAATATTCAAAAGTTAATAAAATCTACCATATCGTGAACTTCTCAATTTAGTCGTATAATATCATAGACAATCACTGTCAAGAATAGACAAACATTTGATTTAATTTTTTTTTAATTCGTGGAGTTGTTCTGAGCCAAAGTTTCTCTCAAACAGTCTACTTTTACTGAACATATTTTATACAAATAATTTATTTTTCTAGTCTTTTTATCATCACAAACCATATAAATTAAATAATCTATTCAAAATGTCTTGGTTATAACTTTATTCATATTAAGAGAAATAAAAAGCTGGTGTTGTGTTGCCATTTAAAAGTCAGTGTTTACATAATTTTGATTTGTGTAAAATAAATCGAAATAAGTTTACCACTCAACATTTTAAAATTACAGAAAAGTTTTACAAGTACTACCTTTTCAGGTTTAAGGCTATATTTCCTGATGGCTATATTTATTGCTATGCTACACTACTTGTATTAACTGTATTTTCCCTCCTTTTTTATATGTATGAAATCGTTATCTTATCATTGTTTCTTTTTCGTTCCACAAACTATTTTTTATTCTTAAAGTCATAAATAAACTGATACATCTCATATGCAATCGATGTGTCCAAAAATACCAGTGAGCTAAGGAGAAATCACAGGATGCAACTATTCGTCAATGACGTCATTCACTCACGCCGAGGCGGGCTTGTCCGTTGTCGTGTCGTTTGAATTTTTTTTGGCATCAATCCTCATTCTCAACAAAAAGAAAAATATCAGTCTAGAAGCAGAACTCAAATAAGAGCTATGTTACAGAATAAAGAGTTCTTTATTTTAGCTTAAAATTAGTCTTTCGTTTAAATACATGACATTCACATTTCTACCTAAATTATGTTTTTATTTTTTTAACCACTTAAAAGCATCTGCACAGGTCTTCTGGAGTCAATAATTTGCAAGAGAACTGTAGGTTAATATTAAGTAATGTTTTTATCTTTTGCACGTTCGATACAACTTTGTACTTTGTTAGCCGAGATAATAGTTTCCAATGTGGCTTTGCATGTGGATAACAATAACACGGTACGGTATCAATATTATAAGCGTTTCTACTAATGCATTATTGGAGTTCACTGCACCTGTAGGTAGAGCATAGACTATGCTCCTAGTAGGTCCCTAGGTTTTTAATTTACTTGCATCTCCTAAGAATATTTATAAAAAAAAAAATACTGTAGGGTTGGCGTTGTTTGATGAACTACTGACTCATCTATGCTGAGTGGCTGGCTGCGGCGCAACGAGTCGTGGATTTTACCAGCGTTTGACAAAAATAAGTTGACTGTTAGTAAATAAATAAAGTGGACAAACAATAGCACTAAAAAAAAAACTGTGGAACGAGCTGTCTTCGCCGGTATTTTCGAACCACCACGACCTTCAAACCTCCTTCAAACCTCAAAAAAGAGCGTATTTATTCCTTTTTAAAAGACCGGCAACACACCTGTGACTCCTCTGGTGTTGCGGGTGTCCATGGACGGCGCAGATCGCTTACCATCAGGTGACCCGTCTGCTCGTTTGCTTCCTATTCCATAAAAAAAGCTACCAGTCATAATAATATGGGTATGGGATGAAGGCGGCATCAAGTCCTAAGGTAATAAACTCTCGACAGCAGCTCTATCTCTATGATCATGCCTTGATGGCTTGATGATTAGCAGTCCACAAGTTTACCTTGTCTTAAGCTGTCGCTTGCGGTAATTCTGAACCAGTACTATCAATTCAAATCTTCAAAAAACAAGTGAAGGTAGCTACTTTTTTTTTAAATGCTGGCATCGCACTTCACTCTACTTTTGCGTTGCGAGTGTTCATAGCCGTCGCTGGCATGCCATCAGGTAATAAGTTTGTTCGTTTGCCCTCTGTCCCGTTAAAAAGAGTGCATCCTAGTGCGCATCATAGTAGCCAAATGATGAGTTGTTTTGATCAACCATTAGTCATGGTTTTCTACGAATATTTTTCTGTGGACATGCATCCGGTTGATGTATGTTTTTATATCTAGATTATTTTTTAGGACAAGCCCTGTTGGTAGTTATCAGGTAGGTACTAGCTTCTGCCAGCGCCTACCTATGAGTTATTCCAGAACATAATCTTAATGTTCTAAATTTTCCGGAGCTGCGGACAATGTAACAGTTCACCGGGGCTCCGGCTCAAAGCAGGAGAAGGAATAGGGTGTTTTTTAGTCAGTAAGAGTCTGAAATTCCCTCTCGCCTCACCCAAGGCGGGAGAGGAGACTGGATGATTTTCCGCCCTCAAAAATGAAAGAAATGTTAAAAACTTCTTCCCTATTACATGGGACTCA
Source organism: Spodoptera frugiperda (assembly GCF_023101765.2). Lineage (NCBI taxonomy): Eukaryota > Metazoa > Arthropoda > Insecta > Lepidoptera > Noctuidae > Spodoptera > Spodoptera frugiperda. The sequence goes on along the minus strand of NC_064214.1, from coordinate 11,974,463 downwards.
TAACATAACTGGTAATACGAAGTTAATGTTACATTGCAGTGTCTTATGTATGCAAAAGACATGTAAGACTATGTCCACTGTAAATGGTGTCGAATCTACTTAAAAATACTGCAGCACTGGTAACAATTCGCATGTCTGTACTTGAAATCTTCAATCAAGAGACCCCTCACCCAATCGTCGCACTTTTCTCCAATCGACTAGGAGCCAAGTTAAACCCAAGAAACATATACCTGGCTTTCTATGTACATGTATACTACATATACAGAGTATATACTACATATATAGAGTTGTAATTGCAAATTGTAAATCTAACTACAGTACCATAGTAGGCACCGTAACATATGTATATGCACGGCCTTCTAGCCGACCAGTGATAAGCGACGTAACATTGAACTTGACAGCATTTTTGAAGTTTAACCGTTGAACTTTACATTTGTTTACTTATGACAGAGAGGATTAAACCTACTTAGATGGCGCCCTAGGCAAGCACTTCATAGATGTCCCTAATTTTTTTGGGGCCACTGTCGCTATTGGCATTTAGGCATGTGCATCTCGTGGCGCTCTTCTGCCTATACCAGTTCACTGTTGGAGTAAGATAGCCCTTCTCCTCTGTATGTATAGCAGAGGTTTGACAGGACCTTTTTATGAAATAGAGGTGTAAGGGCTACATGTATAGGCCAGGTAACATTATCACCTCCGGCCCAAAGCAGGAGAAGGAACGGCGTGGTTTTTAGTCAATGAGAGTCTAACACTCCCTCTCTCCTCATCCTAGGCGGGAAAAGTTATTGGATGATTTTCCCCTCTCAAAAAAAGGTAACATTATCGCTGTATCATGTCTATTGCAAACAAGCAGATTGTGATCAATCTGCTAGTAGGTAACAATACAACTTTAAAATAGGAAAATAGAAATACAGACATCAATTTCAATAAATTTCCATTTTTATTACTTATTTTTTTAATATTGGTATTATTGAAATTTGAAACGTAAACAAGCATAACATTCTTAGCACTAATATTTACATAATTTATCAAACTAGATTTTTTATTATTTGGTACAATCAAGTAATATTGCTTCATAAACTTAAAATTATATTTACAAACATTTCATTCAAGGATTCACAGTCAATATTTGGTATAGATTCTTGTATTTAAATATCTAGTGTTAAAATACTTATGTACTTTATGAGTTAAGATAATTTTGGGCTTTAATTAAGTACTTAGGTATCTATTCTGAGCTTACACTCCGATTTATAGTAAAAGTGACCTAATCAGCCTTTCCAAGGCCGAGCGTCTTTAATGTTCTCCAAATATAAGAACGAAGTCAGTCTTCAAAGTGATGACGAAATTCGATAAGTACCTCCTGGATCCAAAGCTTCTAAGTACTAACCGAAATTGTATGAGACTTCAAGTCTATCTGTCTAGTCATCACAAATATCTTGCGCCTACTAATCATAGTAGTAACATTCCCCTCGTGGATCTCCGATGTCCGAGCGGTGCTGAGGCAGCTCTCCTGCTGGCGGCAGCAGCAGCGGCGGCGGCGGCGCGGCGAGCGTGCACCCGCCCGTGCTTGGCGAGGTGGTCGGACCGAGCGAACCGTTTGCCGCACTCTCCGCACCTGTACGGCTTGTCTCCCGAGTGGCTGCGCCGGTGTCGCGCCAGCTCGTCCGAGCGCGCGAACCTCCACGAACAACCTCCCCACGTACACCGGTACGGCTTCTCACCACTATGTCGCCGGAGGTGAGCACGCACGTGAGACGCCTTTGCGTACAATTTGCCACAATCCTCCACAGGACAACGAAACGCACCCAGCTCTTGACAAAACTTTGGTTCTCCGAACGAGCGAACTTTCACATCGGTCTTCTCATACACTCGCGTATTGCTCGGCCAAGTTTTATTTACTGTGACATAGTCGTGTGTCTCCAGAGCACAAATAGACTCGTTGCTTAATGAAGAGTCTGTTCCTGACTGTGGAGAATGTGGTGAGTCATTGGAGAGATCACTGCTCAATGCTTCAAGGAGATATTCGTCAATTATACTCTTATCGAGTTCAGCAAAATCGAAAACTGATCCATCGAGGATGTTGCAACTGTTAGAAGCGTCCTTGTTTAAGTCACTAACACTGTTTACAAAACTATCACAATTGAGATCCAAGTCACTAAGTTGCCAGTCGCCATCTGAGTCCAATGACGGAAGCTCAAAGTTTATGAGGCTTTCCGCCGGCGAGTATTCAAATAGCAGTTGGTCGTTGAGGAGCGCTTCGTCGAGAAGCGGACTGGAACCGTCACAAAACATTGTGCACCTGAAATTAAAAATGGTAACACAAATTAATATTAATATTAAACTGAAAAATTCAATTGATGAATGAAAATAATTATAGATTTGCAAAAACTTACGATTTTCAATTCCCAGTCGTGCAGAATATTTAATTTGTAGTGTTTAATTGAAGTAAGTCAGTGATGGTAGTATATGCGGATACAACATCAGGATGAGGTGCAGACGGGCGGCTGTGTCGCGTCCCAGGGTTGGAATGAGCGTGGTCGAGATGGAGCGGCGCCGGCGGACAGCGCGACGGACGCGATAACGTCGATTGGCGATTATCGGCGGATCCGCGCTCGCACATGTCCCGCACCGGCCATACACAGTGGAAATAAATTAAAAATATATTTAACCCTTTACGCAATCAACAACAAACATCAGCAGAGAATAAGCCGGCCAGTTCCTACTCAAACGCCGAACATAATTGTATGTCGGTAGATAGTAGATACATACAAAACATTATATATTACATACGACCGTTGTTTTGTCAACATATTAATACATTTTGCAGTTAAAAAGATAAAAAGAGTAGAAAATATCAATTAACAAAGCCGTTTATTGAACATAATTGAGAGTCGGCTCATTCATTTTCTGTTGTTATCGGTTGTTTGCCCGACTTGCCCGACAGTTCTTTTACCTAAGTTTTTATATTTATAATGTACTTAACAACAATATTCAAAGTGTAAACGTGATTTATAACGGTTATCAAATAGTCTTTGCATCCAACATTGTAGCAAATATAGCTTCGTAAGTTCGAATGAGACTGTTCTGTTTATATTTGTAATCGAGCCATTTTGGGGTCAAAGATCTCAAAAAATCTAATTAAAACAGCTGTATGTAACTCAAAATCAGTTTAAATGTAGTTCAGGTTATGTCTGCCACTAGATAACACAAGTACCTAACTAAAAAGACAAAAAAAATGCTGTAATCTTAAAAAACGAATGACGTTCATAGGCATTTTGCTATGGACAGAACAGCAGCTGCCTAGATACTGGTAATCTAATAGGTGCTGCTGCATAGCAGCCTAGCAAAATACCAAATTAAAAAGACCTTAGTATTCCTCAAAGTGAGCTGCGGACTACCTACCTAGCAGGTTTACCGGGGCTCCGGGACGGAGATACGGAGATACGAGGAACGGTTTGGGTTTTAGTCAGTAGGAGTCTGACACTTGCTCTCGCCTCGTCCAAGGCTTGAAAAAGTCATTCACCGTCAAACAAAAGCTATTCCTGAAAGTATAGGATATAAAGACGTTAGTGTAGCGATGAAAAAGTCACAAGTTTGTGGTAAAAAAGCGAAATTTAAAGAAAAACATAATAAAGTGAAACGTGGTTCACACAGCTAGGTCCTATAGTGCATAAAATATGTTTTACATGTCTCCTAATATATATGTGTATTTGTATATTGACATATCAATATAATATCTGTTCCACGCACGGTCATGGACAGCCGAACAGGACGCGAAATGCATTCATTCATAAATTCCCCTTCAAATCCATTCAGAGGTTCTTATCATTATTTTTTTCCGTTACGATACCCATTCCCATTGTCGTTTTACTGTAATATGTAGGTATTGTATCATTAATTTATTATCATATTGATCTGAAGGATGCAATAGTCTAAAATCTAAATTATTTTATTACGAAATCCTAAATCAAAAATAACTATTTAGTTACCTGCATGATTTTGATTGATAAACATAGACAATAATATTAAATTTTGATAAAAAAATAATCTTGGTCTTATAATTTTGGGAATACATAACATAACATCTTCATAAATTCTTCAATAGTAGGTCCTTAATGCAACGCAATAAATGCAATGGAAAAATAAAACTCAGCAGCGTAATATTAACAGTACTACATAGTACATAGTGCATTATGCGCATACGCAGCAATGCGTAATTGAATCACATCGAGTACAATGTGCGGGGGAAAATTATCAAGGTTTTACGCAGATTATTCTTTTTTTGTGTTGCGTCATTATTGCACGTCTAGCCAGCGCTATCGGCTGCGGTGGCTGGCACGGCCACCATCTGCTCAACAACCTGCTCACGTTACACTGACATCCGATTTAACGGCGAACTGATAACCAATACTTTTCAAACGCATATGTAGCTGTACATTGTTTTATTTAATGGCTTTTTAGATATACAAGAGTGAGATGACCTAGTTCTTTCTTTTTTTCTTTAAAAAAAAACGTTGCCCCACATTAGGATTTTCTCCTGTGTCGTGGGTGCGTTTACAAACATACAAGTTCACATACACATGACACCCAGACCCGAAACAACAATTTGTGGAAATTAATTCGTTGAAACGTACATTACGTATTTTGATTCTGATTTTGCATTATCTCTCACTTGGATTTCCGTGTAGTTATTTACACATGTGTCATATATGCCTGCGTTACGCAATAAAAAATACCCGTGGACTTTGACCAAAAGGACAAAAGCAGGAACTGACTGCACGGTTGGTGCGGTGGCTGGGCAACTGGCTGCCGCGCAACGGGTAGCGGGTTCGATTCCCGCACGGAGCAGAATATAAAAATAGAATTCAAAATACATAATTCGTTGAAACGTACATTACGTAGCGTGGAACACCGGACGCTGAGCTGTTTCAAGTTCCTTCCGATTTCAAATTCCATGACGTATAGTGTTAGTGTAGATAAACTGTTTTTGTTGAAGATTAATTTATTATTGTCATATTTGCTTTCAATTATTAAATTAATAACAATTTGTTTAGCTATAAGTTTAAAAGAGTTCTTTTTAAAAGAAAGTGAGGTCATAAAAATAATCTAAGTAGATACTTATTGCGAAGATATAAAAATACTTATAAACATTGTAAGTATCTATAAGTTTCAATTTTTATATTTACAGAGTTGCTAAGACCTGATGAATACATTATGAAAAAAAAAAGTTCACAGCTCTTAAACGTTACTTACAGTAAATTAAGTAACAAGCAATTTAAGCTAATAAAAAATATGTGTCAAACTATAGAAAGTGAGATAAAAGGAATATCAGATGTGATTCTATCAGTTCAGTATTAGTGAATACGGTCGCGTCGTATTTATATACTAAGTACATATGTACCTACACATATACATACATATGTGAAAGATAACCGCCGGTGGCTGGTGGTGCCAACATCTGTTTGGTACTGTACAGAGTACATAATACACTTGTGTATTGCCTATTAACCTTTAGAACGCCATTGCACACATAATTTTGTACCTATATTATGCCTAATGTCGTAAATGGGCACTGGGCATCTTGTCATTACAGCATTTTTTTTACTGAAAATATCATCTCTATTAAAAGCAGAAGTAGGAGCGTGGTGGTTTTTAGCCAGTAAGAGTCTGACACTCTCTCTCGCCGCGCCCAAGGCGGGAGAATAAATGGGATATTTTTCCCACCTTAAAAAAAAAAATCTTTACCCGACAATAAAACAGAAGGCACTTACGACCACGCGACAATGAAGCAGATATTGAGTCACCAAAATAAAAATAATAATAAATATTTCACAGAATTCTTTGGTTTCAGGAATCGCCCTGACTAAGGGCCTGCCCTGACAGCGGACTTAACTTAGAAGGCCCCTCAGGAATTTGCTTTAACGTGCCAAACTACGAATGGTCCTTACCAAAACAACTATTGTTTATACCCTTTTTTTTGAGGGGGGAAAATCATCCAATGACTTCTCTCGCCTTGGGCGAAGTAAGAGGGAGTGTCAGACTCTTACTGACTAAAAACCACCCCGTTTCTACTCCTGCTTTTCGAACCAGAGCCCCGGTAAACCCGCTAGGTAGTCCGCAGCTCCGGATTGTTTATACCCTGGCGTTAAAAAGGTTGGAACCTTAGATTATCCATTTATTTATAAGTAAACAAAACGATTTGTTTACTAATATTCGGATTGCTCATTTATTTTGGTTCACTTGGACTTATCAATCGCATAGATTGTTTATAATATTTGTATTTGTGATGAATTACGGAAATTTTGTTTTTATTTGGGCACTGACATAATATGTATATGTTACGGTAAATCTGATTAATTGAAAATTATTAATAATTTTACTAAATTATTAATAATAACCACATGTTTTGGTAAATGTGAATAATCGATCGAAATTTATTACTTTTAGTAGTAATTATTAATAATTCTCGACACATATTGGTAAAAGTAATAAAATAAATATAAACCCAATGTTTTTTGAAGAGCAGGTACTTATTTAAAATATTAAACACAGTCTTACGACTATATTAATTAGAAATCATACAAACAAGGGGCCTTGTACTTGCTTTAAAACGAAAGGACAACAAATTCACATATTCTGAACTAGAATATTAAATAGTGCCCCCTTCTAGGGCACATTTATCTAGGCTCGCTGTCATTTCAGCGGTAAGTCCCCTGTTTGAGGAGTAGGTATTAACAATAAAATTCTTTTAAAAATCAATACTACCATCAAACTTATGCAAGAAAGTCTTTCGTGGTACATAAAATTGTAACAAAAATAAAATTAAACATTAACAAAATCAACACGAATCCTAAAAGCAATCATCTACAATCATATTTGGTTTGCCTGTAAATCTTCTGTAGCACCTATAAATGCAACAAATTAGAAAGTATGTATTTTAAAAGTATTATCATAGAATTCAACAAATATTTGTTGTGCAAGTACAATATATTGCCGTTTAAATTTAAATAAAAATGACATCTTGGCCACTTATTACATTTATCACTACTAGGGTATAATTATTAATAATAACCGACAAATGTGATTAATTTATCACTTTTACCAAGAGTTTTGGTAATTATTAATAATAATAGATAATTATTAATAATTTTCAATTATTCACTCTTACCGTAACATATATACAGTTAAAGTTCGTGATAATTTGAAGATGATTAATTATTTGGGGCGTCGTACTTGATTGTACAATGAACTTGTACGTTTACGTATCTATCTAGAAAAATATTCTAAGGGTCATAATGTGTGACTGATTAGATGCCGCACTCAGAGACATTTAATGATAACTTAAACTATTCCTTAGTATATCATATAGATGATGAAAGTAATGATTGTTCCGAAAACCATTGCTAAGGACTGGGTTAAGTAACCGTTACGGTAAATGACGCTGAGTGCGGCGATAAGTTGTTGTTGCCTTACGTTTCTTATAAAAAATACATAACATTATTCTTTTTGTTTTTTTAATATGTACCTATAATATCAATTTTTGGGTATCACCTGAATTACATCAACTTGTGTCATTGGAATCCGCACTAGGATACCCTGTGTCACAGGTTCCATTCTCTTTCGACAGGCTCAGCAAACAAGTACAAACCTATTATAAAAAACAATTATTATTAAAAACAATACAAACCAATCTTAAATTAGGATAAATAATTTCAAGTAAATAGATGTTTCTGTAAGAAACGTAACCAGTTATTAAAAGCTCACTATTTCGCAAGTGCAGAGTAATATCGAACTATAAAAAAAAAACGCATGTTTTGTTTTCTATGCAGCAATGGAATTTATATTAATCGTTATGAACCAGCCAATTAGTCATTATTTTCACAATTGATAACAAAACATATCCTTTATTAGGAATGTAGGAATCTCCAGTACCCGGTACAAGTCAGTAACACAATGCGATAACGAAGTCATTTGTAAAACCAGAATTGTTTACTTTGCGTATCAGCTTGCAAAAAATAAGATAAACAGCTTTCAATACGTGTTTTACAAAGTATTTGAGATAAAATGGCCATTAATAGACCATGTGGTATCATTATGGTCACAGTTCGGTCAATTGGGAATTTCAATGAGGATTTATTATCGTTTCTGGATTTATGTTACATCCAGTATCACGAAGTCGACGAATGACATAAAGTATTGCTCATTTTGTTTTCGTGCAATGAAAACAAACATGTTTTACCACAATTCCGTGAAATCTTTAAATAATATTTTGCTGTAATACTTATTTAATGTTGAAAAATAACAAAAATATTCGATTAATCGAGCAACACATGTGAAAAGTAGGTGTTTGTATTCTAATTATGGAATTGGTGTTTTTGTAAATCTAAAGTTTCAAAACATGTTGTTGATCCACATAGTATTCTAGCTAGTGGCCATGCCTGAATCTGCTGTGGAGTATTTGCGATCACGGTTATTAAGATTATTAAAAAAGAAGGGCCAAATTAAAAATACCCTTAACCGACGAGCATGCATGAAAAGACTGATGACTGTTGATGAAGCGAAAGATGTATGTAAAATTCGTAGCAATTGGCGTTCCATTGTAGCGACAATAATAATAAGCAGAGGCTTACCCCTATGGGTAAGCACCCATGGGGGGAGGGGTAAGTACAATCTCCCATGGCGGAGACTGGCGTGAGGTTGTGTATGTATGTATGTTATTAATATTGAAAACGCTGACAGGTATATTTTTTAATAGATATAATCTTCATAAAATAATATGTACCTAATTACAATTTTCAGTACTTACTATTCTTACTAAGTAGGTAGTAGCGATTCATTGATCAGTGTTCGCCCAGTGCTCGTAAATACGGTACTGAGTTCCGGAATTCCAGTTGGATTTCCCGATGATGCAGTTTTATATTGGGTTTTTGAAAGTAACACACGGTTGCACAACATAGTCATACAAAGGTAGGTACATGGTCTTCTATCTCCATATTGCAGGAGAGACCATTGCTATCAGGTGAAATAACGACTGTATAACTAATTCTCTCCTTGTCAGAGGGGCTTGGCTTGCTATGCAGATTGGCAGCAATTAGGCAAAGATTGCTTACCGCCGTCCATCATAAATCTCTTTTCTATTTCTTTTACTCTAAGGTGGGGTAGTTCTCATGGAGCCCCTTCGCGTGTGGAGGAGGAAAGGGACTTAGGGATTGTCAAAAATCTTTGTACTCCTGTCTTAAATAGATTAGATACCTACATAAATAACAAACCCAATTACCCCCTCCCCCATCTTCCTAATCCCTGATTCCCTAACAACCTTAAAATTTGTAGCCGCCAAAAGACCGGCAAAGCACTTGTAACACCACTGGTGTTTTGGGTGTCCATGGGTGACGGCGATTGCTTACCATCAGGTGATCTGTCTGCTGTCTATCCTAAAATCCTATCCTAACATAGCTTTGTATAGTATAAATCAGTAAACGAGCAGACAGATCACCTAATAATTACTAATAATTATTAGACCTATTACTAATTATTATTCTAGGGACTGTGAATAAGTACGTATTACAAGTTCGAAAATGCACCCACAAAGTAGGCCATATTCAAATCCTAGACTGTACCCAAGGTTTCTTTTTAATAATATTTCATCGCTACTACCAAGCTTTTAGTATAATATTCTCTATTGTATAGTCATGTAACATGGTAAATTCCAGTTTCGACCAGAAAGTGAGATCTCCAGTCTGTGGAGCTAGCGGAAACATCGTCTGGATGCGAGTCGGTCGCACTATCTAAGAGTAATGAGGTCGTCCAGATACAATCACACGTGCTTCTAAAACGCAATACACATATTTTACGTAGTTTACAAACACAATCAAGTGTCTAATTCCTATAGAGTATCTATGTGTATTTGCAAAATATATTAGAGAGAATTATTTTGGTAGAAAGATCATGAAAGTATATCTTTTTTTTAAACGTTGCCTCCCTTTTTTAAACACTAGTCTTTTCTCCTGTCGTGGGTGCGTTTACAAACATACAAGTTTACAAACACAATCAAGTGTCTAATATGAATATTTGCAAAATATATGTGACTGAATTATTTTAATAGAAGGATCATGGAAGTAGATCTTTTTTTAAACGTTGCCCCACACTAGAATTTTCTCCGGTCGTGGCCGTGGGTGCGTTCTACGTGGAGGGCTAAGGGGGAGGCCTTGTCGATTAGGGTAGATGACTAATTTTTATTTTAATGTCCGTCTTGTAGATTATTTTAAAATATTAGACACGTATTTTTTATTTTTTTACGGAAACAAATACTTTCGAAGATATATCGATTTGAAATATCGCGTGACATCACTTTAGAGTACGTTTTATACTGAAAAGTGACGTAATTAGCTCCCACTCCTAAACTTTGATTCGTTCTATTTAAGTATTGTTATCTTTTATGACAAAATAAAAAAATACGTGTCTAATATTTTTTCATTACCTAACTGACGGACTAATTAGATTTTTAATTTTCAGACCCTGTCATCATCCCTTTTCTCTCGGCAGATGAAGATGATGTTGATGATGGGTGCGTTTACAAATATTCAAGTTCAAATGCAAATGAAGCAAAAAAGAAATGCCACAAGCACAAGGAATGTAAGGTTTACGCGATGTAACTTTGACTGATTGCGTGAAGAATACTTGATGTATTTGGATTGGAGTACAAAATACTGGTATCGGGTTTAAGTAGGGCACTTAAACCCAACCCAAAACTAGCTTCGTCTAAGCGAAATTTTAGATGATTAGCCAAATTATTCGGCTACAACTACGATACCTACAATATTTTAAAAAAATTTCAAATGTAAAAACTCACACGACATAATTTAAATTTTCCTTTAAAGTTAAAGATCGGTCATTTTGAATTAAAAAAAGATCACGATACTTATCAATTCTTTTCAAATTGAACGTTACGTCATTGACGTGCCTTTATTTAACGACTGATACTCGGTACAACATACTTTAATTAATGTTCCCACCGAGGACAGCCTTGTGGCTGTCGAACTGCATACCGCCTTAAAATAAATTAAAGACGTTTGACACAGCGGCTGAGCAACTAGCTGCAGAGCAAAGTGTCGCGGGTTGAAAAAAATTAAGGAATTAATTTTATTTAATAATAGTTGTAATCAATTGCTTCGGGTTGATGTTGCATGTATAACACGAAAACTAAAACGATTAAAATTATATAACGCGTTTTTCGGGAGAGTTACGTTTATATCCTGTATATTAGTGAACGATAGGTTCACCATTTACAATTTTCAACAAAAGAACTTATTTTAACTGACTTCAAAAAATCGAAGTTCTATGGTAGGTATATAATTCGGGTGATTGCTTTTTTTCTATTTTTATTAAAGAAAAGACGGAAATTAACTAAGTAGGGTTCAACTTTAGCTTTGTCTTTCGAACAAAGAAATACCATTTATTATATTCTTATAGAAAATCTTCACAATGCAATGTAGTCCTGTCGTTACTTAAAGCATTAGTATGGCTTAGTGTCACAACAAAAGGTTTTTTTTTCACTTTTTTTTTGAGACCGGTCGTAATTGTATTCTATTGCATACTTCTCATAAAATTGTTGCATTTTACTGCTTTATTATTACAGGTTTACAGCAGGTTTGTTTATTTTATGGAGTAGTCTTTATGAGCTGAATAAATGACCACCATTCCATTATTTTATTGGATTTTTTCTGAACCTTTTCAGTTGAAAAGTCAAAGTTAAACTGTACTATGTGCACTTCTACCATAGACCATAACCCTTTAGGGATTACACCTATATTATTATATATAAAATATAATTATACCTATATTTTTTATATTTTAATAGAATTATACCTATATTTTTATATTTAAGCCCGCTCGACCAGAATGATACCACGGCCTCATAGAAAACCGACGTGAAATACCGCTTACGTTGTGTGAGTGAGGTTACCGGAGACCTAATTACCCCTCTTCCCACTCCCCGATTTCCCAACAACCCTTAAATTTCTATCCCCCAACAGGCCGACAACAAGCTTGTAACGCCTCTGTTGTTGTGGGTGTCATTAGGCAGCAGCGATTGCTCCGCAATAGGTGATCCGTATGCTCGTTTACCAGCTTATACCACAAAACATTACTTTAATACCAACATTATAAAGTCTCATTATTGATTACGAATTAATACAACCTAACTTTATTTTTTAAACACTAGGATTTTCTTCTATGTCAATTTCACATGCACATGACACACACACCCGAAAAAACCACTTGTGGATCACACAGAGTTGCTCCGTGCGGCAATTGAACGCAATGCCAATACGACGTCCGGTTACCCAACCACCGCACCAACCAATCTAAATCAAGTGACATAAAGTATAAATATCTACACACGTAAATAACTTATTCAAATCTTTTTTCTTCCATTTCTAATTACAAACTGTCATTAATGGCTTAAATATGGCTAAGTAGAAAGCCGGCTTCTATCTCGGATGCTTCTCTAATATGGTCATAGAAACCTGAACCAGTATTCGTCACATTTCACACGACTGATTGGAAAAACAGCTGGGCTATTCTGTAACTATCAATTCGAACTTTCAAAGTGAGCTCGATCACATTCATGCCCATCATTGGTGGAGTTTATTCTCACAACCAATGACTTGGCGGACCGCGATTGAGTTCGAATTGCAAGTTATAGAATTAGCAGACAAGGTTTTTCTTTCTAGATACTTTATCGAAGCTCGAAGCTTGTATTGCCATATAAGGTGATGACGCGTATCATGTAACGTGTTATTTTAACGATTATATTAATATCATTATTAAATAATCGCTAACTTTTTCTGTTTGTGATTTCTATGTAGTATACTTAACTACAATCACAATTGGATCTGAAAGTTACTTATCAATCGTCTTGTTCAAAACGACTGCATTCGTAGAGACAGACATAAATTACGATAATTTTACGTCTACATCTGGAGAATACGCCCTTCCCGCACTGGTGTTGATACACATTGTTATTAGTAGTTATAATATTGGGTAGTAAGGGTAAAAATAAAAGTAATAAATACGGGTTGCGCATATCTTTTCTTTAATACGAGCATTTTACAACAATATTGAAACGAAATCATCATTTTGAGATCTGCTGCCAACATACACTACGGCGCTCAACAAATAAACATAAATCGCGCACACTAATCTATATAAACAAGTCGCATAAGTACATACAGGCTTCCCGATATATTCTATACATAGTCTAAAGCTATATCACCACTTGCCACTCTACGTTCCCAGAACGTTCCACACTCACTAACACAGTAACTACACAGTCATTTGTTGATCTATTTTGTTCGCTTGTCCGACTGTCTGTTTGTCTGTCCGTCACTAGTAGATCACCTCATACACTGTGGCCTTCTTGTCGCCGGAGCCTGTCACTATATATTTGTCGTCTGATGAAATGTCACAGCTGAGCACCGAGGACGATTCCTTTGACTGGAAAATAAATAAAAACATGTTAGGATTGTTTTTTTATTCACAATACTCTTAAAATAAGTGTATGTGAGTAAGGAATTACGATTGTTTTCGATTTACACAACGCAAAGCAACCCTAGAATATGTATTTTTACTGAATGGCACTAGACTCAACTTGTTTTCGACTATACAAACAAACAGAGAATCTACAGTTTTCTCTTTTTACCTTTTTTTTGTAACAAAAGCGCCATATTATTCTAATATCTACGTATGCAAGTTTAAATCAATTAACTTGTTTATTAACTATTTGTTTTTCAATGACAAATGACTAATGATTTCTCATTAACACTTGAGTTTTGAATAGTTTCAAGTATGCAGAATTTTACTTTAATTATTTCTATTTAAGTTCTAAAGTATAAGTATGTACTTGAGACCACTCTGCAGTTATTATGATAACCTAATTGTGAATGGAGATGTAAGCACTTGCTGATATCATTCTAGTATTAGTATTAATTCAAATGCTGTTACTGATAAGCGTTGATAGATTCATTATATAACGCGAGACCTCATATTTATGTTTGTTATATTTTCATTCAAGAGCTGTTTACTAGAATGTACTTAGCTTATTCATGGAACCAATATCATTAATCATTTATCAAGATTTAATTTTAAAACAAGTAAACATTTCCCTATAGATACAACTTATTAATTACACAATTCAGTGTTACTAATATTGAATTCTCCTTCACCATTCTATAACTGTATCTGTAATGACACTAATATTTCTGTACCCTTAGTACGAGTTTGCTTTACGTTTAAAGTAATCGAAACGAGAGTGCGTTCGACGCTCTGAGGGCTTAGTACGAGTTTGTTTTACGTTTAACGAGATTGAAACGAGAGTGTGTTCTCTCAGAGACTTAATACGAGTTTGTTTTACGTTTAAAGAGATTGTAACGAGAGCGCGTTCGGTGCTCAGATTGGTTGGTTCATTCGTGCGCCAATCAGAGCACCGAACGCGTTCTCGTTTTGATTACTTCAAACGTAAAGCATATTCGTACTAAAGGTACTGATTGGTTGCTTAAGTCGAGTCAGCCAATCAGCTCGCTGAACGCGCGAAAGTTAGTAATATTGACTGGCATTTGAGTATTAAAACAAATGTAATACTAGAAAACAAGTAAAAATATAGTTACCTGGAATATACTGGCACCGTAGGGAGTACGCCAGGCATTGAGCAGGTTGTCCTTGCCAGTGGACACGAACCACTTGCCGCAGGACGCGAACCGCAGCGACAGGACGCAGGACTCGTGCAGGTGCAGCTGGTACTTGTCCGGCTTCACCGCGTGTAGTACCTCTACGTTACTGTTCTCCATGCCTACCGCTAGCCATTCACCTGGAAAATCAGAAATAATTGTTATTTATCGGGTTTACTACCATACTCAGAGACATTTAATGATTACTTAAACTATTCCTTAGTAACGATTTTGTTCCGAAAACAATCGCTAAAGACTGGGTTAAGTAACCATTAAATGACTCTGAGTATAGCAGTTAGCGTTTATGTGGCTTGGTGTATGAGTGTAGACACGTTTCGAATTAATGGAGCAAATTGGTTATTTGGAAAATTTGATTAAGTGCTTTTCTACATATGCTGTCATTAGCAGTAAAGTCGGAAGTCTACTGCTGAATAAAGTCTTATCTTTAGTCCGCTTGGCTAAGCGACACAGCTAACACGAAAAATGTCTGACATTTGTGTAGTTTCTTAGGTCAAAAATAAATTATTTTGACTTTTTATTACAATATCCCTAAATAATCGTAGGAATAAATAACGCATTTCAAAATACTAAAGCTGCTTCCAAATTGTGTTACTACTATTATTAACGTTTGTAGCAAATGTAGACAAAAATATAATAATATTAAGTTATGAATATAAGCTCACCTGTCGGACAATATCCTAGTGAAAATATTTGAGAACTAAAGTCGTGCTGTTGTAATTGTCTGCCTTCTCTCAAATCCCACGATCTGGAACATAATAACGGAACACATTAGTTGCATGATTACATCTCTAATTATAGACTAGATGTTGATTCGATGATACATAACTATTAAACATTACATAGTTACCGCATTATTACTCTTACAGTATTATATTTTGTAGTACATTAATAATTACTTTTAGAGAATAAGAATACTTAAAAACTAACTAATATTTAAGAATCAATTCAATAGTACAAACACCCTTTCGTGTCTCATGGTCAAATACTCAAACGTCACTCAATTTTAAGACGCTCTCAAATATAGTTCTGTCCCTACAAATTCTTTGTAAATGACAGAGATTTAAGCACAACTTAAATTTGAGTAGCATTTCAGTATTCGGGCGTAAGAGACTTTTTTTTAAAGACCTCCTATGTCCCCATTTCTTCATAAAATAATTTAACGTACTGCTCATGTAAAAATGTGGTTTGTGGTGGAAGCTACCTATTATAGGTATAACTATATTAATCCAATAAATGTGTTTTCTTTATGTAGTACTTACCGCACAGTATTGTCAAGTCCTCCCGTCCACAATTTAGTGCCGTCAGCCGATATGTCAATACACGAGGCGCCGTCTGTATGGCCCTGGAACTGCCGTACCAGAGTCTGGTTGTGAAGATCCCACACTGCTATGTTGCCGTCGGAGCAACAACTGAAGCACACCTGCAAACATATTCAGGTATATTAAATATTTTGTTTGGGAGATTATTTTAAAGAATTTTAAGTTCCAGATGTTTGGAAAGCGGGGAAGTAAAAGATAGACGGAGGACTCACCTTAGAGTCTGGACTGATAGCAAGCGCGTAGCACGCCGGTGCTGACGATGTCAATTCTGCTTTTATCCTAGGTGTGGGAGACGCCAAGTCCCAAATAGACAGGTTCGAGGCTTCCCCTCCCACAATCAGCGTACGACCGTCCGGTAAAAGCTTTACCGACCTTATGTAGTTGTCTCTTTGCTGGAATAGTAAAACAAACAAAAAATTAAAATCTCGTAACGTCTTCCTCGAGGCAATTGGGTTCAGTAAAAAATGACCAGAGTATTATACTTAATACCATTGCCACATTATAAAAATAAAATAAGTATAATGGCAATATTTGAATATTTTGAACATTACTTTGGAATTTAGCATAATAAAACATTTTGTTAGTGCAGATAAAACTGAATGGCCAAAATAAAAATACCAAAATATGATGAATCGACGACAGTTACCCACTCACCAAACAATCCAGTTGGCTGACTGGTGCTTTGCTGGGCTGGCTGATGTCCCACACTTTGACGCAGCCCTTCCCCCCGGTGTATACATATTTAGTGGGCGATGACACTGTGACCGCGCACACCACCTCCCCGTGCGCGAGTGCCGAGACTTGACGCGCGTGACGAGGTATGCCCGGGCCCATCAGCGCGTCAGGCGGAAAGGGCACCGGTTGCATTTGCCCCTCCGCGGATACATGGAATGAGTATGCCCTGCAATCAAATAGTATTTCGGTTAGTTTCAGGTCGGCACAGATCAGCCGCAGTTCACTGCTGGAGAGGAACACACAATGGGAGGATGCTATGTTGGTGAATGATGTAAGATATTTCATAATGGTGTAGTGAATGTGGTAAACTATGTCGCATTATCTAACAAATTTTGAACTAGGTACTAAAACGAATATGTGCTGAGATCACTTACGGCTTGCCACCCGGTATCGGCGTAAGCGAGGCCGGTCCGATGGGAGGCCGCAGAGGCTCATATGCCAAAGCGGCCCGCGCCGAGTATCCCGCGAGGCCGTACGCGTCGTGTGCGCCATTGCCCAGGTACGGATACTGCAGTGCTGGGGGCTTCACCGCGGCTTTCAGCGGGGCCCCCGCAGACCCCGCCCCGCTTGCACCCGACGTCGGAGTGACAGGCTTCGAGATCGGCGTGCTAGGCTTCTCGTCAAGTTTTTTGGCAGAAGGCGTCGACGCGTTGCTAGACGTACCCGATCTGATGATTGTTAAAATTAAGTTATCAAGTGCCGCGCTAATTGTATTTATGAAAAGAACATTCGAACCGCAAAAAGTAGTATAATGGAACTATGATGAACGTAAAGCAATAAAAAACCGGCGCATTGAGCATGAGAGTAATAAGTACAAATTGTAAAGTATTTATGTAGTACGAGTACAACAGAATGTGAAGAAGTTTTTGTAAGATAAGTGAACGCTATCCATCAAAGCGTCTAATCTCATTGGTGTTAATGGGAGTGCCAGTGAACCTCGGCCGTGGCGGCGTGTATACGTAATTGATTCAGTGCGGAGGCGGATTAACTTTCGACTTCGACAACTTGTCTCTCGGCGTACAATGACCTTACAGGTACAAGTAGTTTTCTCACTAGGGCTTCTGTTAAACGGATAGAGCGATTATCACGAGTTAACGCAGCCGGCGAGTATTACGATGGAATCGCCGCGGGCGTGCGGCTTAGCGTGTTCATACTAATGTATTACTTGTTGTATTTAATTACAAGTGAAATGGCCCGCCACGGGTTTACCGCATTATGCGTGGCCCACGCTTACTTTATTTTACGTTAATAAATTAGGTACAAGTGTTGTCTTTCTGTTGTTGGAGTCGTGTACATTGATGCAATTAGAAAGTGTACCTGGGACTATGTGGCGGGTGTTCCTTCTTAGGTTGGAGTTTGTCCAGCCCGTTCTCCCTGGGAGACGGGGCACCATTGTGTGGGGACGTGGGCTCCTCGCTCGCGTCGTCTACTACTAGCTCCTGAAATGATTAATTAACATTCATAAATAAAGCTCCCCCAAACATCAGATAAAGAAAAGTAAATGATAATTATAATGAAAATGGGACATCAGAATAAATACGACCAACTTTCGAGGGTAAAATAACTTTGAATTAATGAGTTTGTTTTTAACAAGTAGTCTGTTTGTTTCATAGTAATTAAAGTTATTTTAATAGCAACATACAACATGGATGCTACGTTAAAATTTCTTGCAGAGTTTGACCTACATACACTGTGTCGGTATAAATAAAATGTGAACTTACATGTCCCATATCTTTCTCCTCCTTCTTTAATTTCTTATGGTCAGGTTCGGCTGGACTCCGTGTCCTGTACTTTTCCCTCTCACCGGGTGATATAGAATTTCTCTGAAACAAAAACAGAAAACGATAAAACAAACCGCAAGACCATTAATATTGGCAATGTTGGTCTGTTAGTTTAACAAATACGAGTAGGTAAACATAATCAAAACGTTTACGGCGAGCTTACGTACGTACAGCAATCAATCGATCATTGTTCGCAAATAAATCGGCACGCAGCGAGGCGAACGCTACAGTCAATATCAATATCAAAACACGCTGAGGCAGAACAAACTGACCGCATGATTAGCTCCGGGAGTGGTCATCGCCCCCTCGGGGGGAGCGGGCGGCGGTGGGAGGGGGCGACCGCAACATTTGGATGAGCGCGCAAATACGGACTAATGAAATAATCATATACGTGACGAACGACCGCCCCGCGCTTCACTGATTCCGTTCCTGTTGACACTGCGTACTTTCGCGTACATCCGTACTTCCACACGGTACGCGTGGACTACCACCACCACTCGAGGGTAAGCGACAGCATACAGAATAATGTAATCTAATGTTGCCAATCAAAAATGTTCTTTACGTGTCTTTCATACAAACTAACTTTTTTAAAGTACTTGTATCATAACTTCCGTGATATCCGATTACTAAAAAAAATAACAATCAATTTTTTTATATCGCATACGGTAGTACTTTCACGTACAATCGGTGTCTACCAACAGTAGTACAGTCGCGCACAAAACGTACGGATTATCAATATTCGGTCGGGTGCTCGCGGCCAGTTATGTGCTAGACAGATGCTATTTCAAGTGTTCGAGCAACGAATGCAGTTATTCGAGTGAAAAGCTATTCCGTACGAGTACCCTGCGTAAACTGCGCTTTTGTATTTTATACGCGAATATTATACCAAGCACTAACAGATTTTTTTCCGAAATTCGTGAACGTATAAAATTTTCGTAGCAGTGAAATTAGCGTAGTAAGTGTTCGTAGCATGTTCTACGTTGCGTGCTACGCCGTAGCACCTTGTATGTTAATCGTAGCGGAAAGAGCGCAGATTAGTTTTTTATTACATTGTTTTCGTGTGGATTGATTGTGTAGATTATTTTAATGAGACTTGTTATTGTAATTACATGCTCGAACTCGCGTGGTATACGGTGTGTCGTAAGTGTAAGTCATAAGTGTTGTGGAGCATTAAACCGTTTGGAGTCAACCGTCGTCCCCGGGGAGTCTGGCAGAGTATTCGGCGAGCGGGCGGGTTGGCGGGTAGGCGGTGCCTAAAGGGATCTAACGGGCCTAATTTTATGAGGCACTAAGTTAGAGGCGAGTGGCAAGCGGCTGTTAATTTGCGCGGCGAGACTCCGACCTGTCGCCACCCACGGTGACTTACAACCCTCCCGAACTCTCGGCTTCATCTACACAATAACACTTTACCAACAAACCCTTAACTTGTACACGTTCCTTTATTTCTTTAAGACTTTCTAGAACATAATCTTCGAAGATACACGTTAAGCGGTCTGCCATTCAATAATCTATGAACATAAAGTCTTTTCATATACGGTTCCTGATTTTTATGAGCACAGAATTAGATAATAACGTCGGGACAAACCAGCGCCGTGTTGGATAAACAAGTAACACAGCTTATTGAGACCGCTGTTATTGGCTATTTGATAGGCAACATGTTTCTAATAAACTTTTATTATTGGGAATAAACCTGGGAATACAAGACTGTAAAAACGACAACCTTGTCGCTGTAAACGTAATAACGAATAGGTAATTGATAAGTACGTGTATGTATTAGCCAGCTGTACATGTAAGTTGTTCTTATGTAGCGTGTAGTGGTGGGGTTGTGTGACCGTGTGCTCCAGCCCTAATTTTACGATCTCGGTCTCCACAGAACTCAACATCGAATTTCAAGTGTCGCTGTATCGTATCGGGAGCATGCCCGCTCGCTGCTGCCGTAATGTGACGTGTCGGATTCGATTGGATGGATTTTATATTGCCCATACGAGTCATTCGCTTCGGGGTACATCGTTTGTGGTTAATCGTTAATTTAATAGATTGAATTTGTGGCCGGCTGACGAATCGTTGGATGTGGCCACGTATCATTGAAACAAAATTAATGTACGTAGGTAGTTGTTTTTGTGTAATGTTTCATAAGTATTCCCGACATACCGTAGCTCAGTAACATGTGTATTGTGTACACACGAAATAACATTATGTTTTACTAGTACTAAGTACACGATCGAAAAGTAAACTTGAGTATAAAGCAGTAGTTTCTCTTTGTACTGACCACTGTAACGCTGTAACATTACACACGCGATAAAAGTAAAATAATCGTACGTAACTACAGAAAACTTTCACGTTCTTAGTATTATTTTAAAATGATAGATGGAACATGGGACCTAAACCTAAGTGACGCAAGCGTTACGAAATAAATCTCTTTACTCAAACAAAACACTCAATAACGAGTAGTCTCGCAACCTTTTCTATTTTCAACAGAAAAACGAACAGAGCTAATCTTTACTTTATCCCATTACACGCGACGACCTCAAGAAAAAGGCAATTGAGCGCGGTACCGAAGGGTCGGGCGGCGACCGGACTGGGGGTGACACAGGACTGCCAGCTAAACAAGTACCTACAGAGGAACAAGCTCCGCCGACACAAGTTATTCTGTGTTATCGGCGAGTGTCGCGAGTGTCGCGCGTCGCGTCGCGTCGCGAGTCGCACACACACGTCGCGCAAGTTGCAAGTCGCCGGTGTGGGCTCGGCGCTGTCGCTGTGACGTAACATATAAAGTGGCAACACACAGGCGCGCTGTTAACGCCGGCCGGGCTTATTGTCTGCGGTCACGCGACGAGCCGTTTAGCCGCGCGCCTCGCCGCCGCCGCCGCCCGGTTAACCGGAAGGGGGGCGGTTAACCGGACGCTCTGGGGCGGAAGCGGGGGAAATAGATAAATAGACCGCCCGCCGCTCGGAAATGTACGGATTGAGTTCGGACTATATTTCAGGCATAATAGTTTTGAAAGTTACGTGATTTACACGCGACGTTTTCAGCTTTTATCGAGAATACCAATTTTATACGACTTCGTTTTATGATACTGTCGTCGAAAAGTTTTATTGCGTACATTTTATTTTTAAGTTCCATTACGACGTCAATTTATAACATACGATATTGTGGTGGCGCTTCGTGATACCATAAAATGACCCTCACTGAATAAAGCTCATTCATAAGGATCAACGCGGTTCAGCCCAGTTGCTGGAGCTACCGAGACCTTTACAAAACGATCACGTTAATCGGTCCGAAACGAGAATCCGCGTTCGTCGGAAACCTGGCCCACAAAAAGTTACAAAAAATTAATCGTCAGCGAGCGCATAAACCGCGGGGTGCTGTGCGACTTTAAAATTAACTTTACCGGTTCATTCGTATACATAAATAATGGAGGAATTTCTGAATACACATTAAACTCCTATAAAGAATACATTAGCATAAATTTATGGAAGCGAGTCGGCGTTTCGAGCGCGTTTTTACGTGACTCGTAAAGTTTATAGTCGCGAGTGGAGGATTGCGTTTACTGCGCTCGCTATCGCTTTATGGCCGACCCCAAATAACCAAATTGCCTGGTGCTCGTTGTCGAGCTGACGTGCGCCGCGCGGCCGCGCCACAATCTGGTCGCAGCGCCCATTATGCCGCCACTCGGCGCTACGAGCGCTCCTCGCGGAAACTTCGCCGTACGCCACGCCACTTACAAATACACTTGGAAACTTGCCCGATACAATTGATGTTCATTACCGCACTGTTTGTTAACCTGCAGTTAACCGAGCGTGAGCGCGGCCGGCTGTCGGCTCCCTGCTAACGGCTCCACTTGGTCTAATGTAAATCGGCTATTCAAAACAGAAGTTTCGATTCATGTGTGGAACGGGCGAGGCGAACTCAAGTGGACTACAAATTATATCAAATTAACGCCCGCCGGGCAGCTGTATCACACAAAGTAAATTCCGGGGAAGCCATCGATAAGCAATCTCACCCCGCCCCCTTGCTCTATTACAGGAGTAATTAGCACAATTAACAGGAGCAGGCGCGAGGGCTGCGGGGGCGAGCAGGGAGCGATCGCTTTCACGCACGCAAACAAATGTCACGTGGCACGGCGCCTTAATTAAAACGATAATTGAGTTGACTTGCGAAATTCATCCGCCATTTCAACATTCCGAGAGAAATTTCACGGAAACTCCCCTCGAAACTACGAAGCCCTTAAGTGTCGACGACTTTAATTTTGTGTTTGCGTCTACTTTGCGGTTTCGAGGCAAATTTTAATACGGTGTACGCGGCTTCGCTTTGTAAAATTACTTAAATAAATTACCTGGAATCGAGTTTCGTCGCCATACTGAAAAACAACTCGTTTGGAAAATTGGCATCAACGAAATGAAGTACTTTTACTTACAAGGATACATAATGGATTTCGGGAATGTTTGACTAAAAGTACAAATTACAGACAAACTGGTTCTTTTCGCATGGTTAATTAAAATAAACAATATAATCTGAGGAATAATGAATTGATAGGTAGACGGTACAAACTTTATACGAAATAGTTGTTTATCAGACAGAATGGTTTTTTGAGTTGACATCGCCACGGTCGGGGGACATGTCCCCTTAATTATGATTGAGTCCTGCGTTGAAGGGTTTAAATCAAGTAGGGTGTAGAACAAGGTTCGCCCTCGCCGAGGTTTCTGACTGCAATATGGACGTCGTAACGGCTTAAACTGCCTATAAAGAATTAGTTCCGCCTTAACGAATGATTCGATTTGATAGCATGGATTCAAGCAGTAAAAATTAATTTGAATAAAAAAAGAAACGACCTCTAAAAATGTTTAACTTCCAATAACATGTAATTCGGAATGTTACCCCTAGGCACCGGTGTTACGCAAATTGTAAACCAAATAAAAGTTGAAAAAGAAAACTTGTAACAACAGTATAAATATTTAAGAAAAATATAAATTCTACAAACCGGACAATAAGATTTCTTCCTAAATGCTACATAAATTGTGTCCCTTTTGCGTGGGTGAGGTTTAATAAACGTGCTGAAGAACTTCATCAGTTCTTTTTTTATCAAGTGTTATTTTCCGAAATAAAAATCGTATAAACATGGGCAGTATTGTGCAGAGCTCGGATACGGTCCCTAGAGAGTCCTAATATCTGAGTAGTTAGCGGATAACGGTGTAGATGTCACGTGATCAACACGAGCGGAGCTGGTAGAGGCCGCGACGGCGCGTGCGAGAGGGGCTGTAGTCGCGCGGTTATTTAAATGAGAGCTCCCTAGCCACCCGTCAATAAAACATTAAACACGTAACAAGTTTATGCGCAGCGACAACCCTAGCGGATTCCGCCACTTCGTTAATCCGGGGCGGGGGCAGCCCTAAATTAGGGTCGAGACAAGCCGTAATCCCCCGCTCGGCGCGACGGGGGATTTATATTGTTATTGCTCCGCGTCCGGAATTATACGAGGGTTGAGGGACTAATGAAAGGGGAAATTTAATTCCTAATGATTCTCGTCTTAGTCCGTAACGAGGAAACTCGAAAAAGGGCTGCGACCCGCACACTTTTTATGATTAATCGTTTTAAGCGAACCGAAGATTATTCGATCGAATTGCCTTTGTTTGTTTACTGGTGTTTAGTGTGTTTGTTTTTATTGTGAACGAGGCGGTGTCGACGTGTTTGTGGAGTCAGAAGTTAACGACCAAATTGGATTACAAATTTATTCATGAAACATTTTCGATGCTGGTACACGGCGTCGGCAGTGAGCGGGCGAAGCATATGTAAATGTGTGATAAGCACGAAGGGGGCTCCTAGGAGGCGCGGAGGCTGGCGCTAGTCAGGCGACACGGCGGCAACACGCTGCGCGCTGCCCGCATTGTCAGACATGCTGCCAGACAACTGCAGCCCGCACAGCCGGTACACCGCACTACACAACATGTGCATGTTCACACACACCTCATGCATTATGTGCATTATATGTTCTAACTACACAGGTCCTACACACATCTCTACGTACACTCAAGTACAACTGGACACATCACACAACTCCTAAACAGCGGACGGTGGCGAGAAACAATGAGTGAAATAAAAATGAACCGTCAGCCATTAGCAGAATGCGCTGTTACGCTAACTGCAGCAGTAGCGTTCGCCCTTCCGCTCATTACGGCGGCGACTAATTGAGATAAATTATGAAGACGTGCAGCGAGCCGCGAGCTATCGCACCCACCTTACCTGCTAATTACATGCAGCGATTTCAATTACCCGACCGCTCTAGCGTGTTTTTTACTCAACAACAAACATGCTTGGTTTGTTTTTATTAAGTTTATCCGCTATTGAACATCGTCCGAAGCGATTAAATCACAATTAACACACGTAATAGCGTTGTAAAGATGTTATAGCATTATGGGTGCAATTAGATTTTAGTGCTTATAGGGGGTCGTAAAATTTAAAAGAAACGAATGGGAATGCAATAAATAAATTTGGTTGTGTGTGTTGCGTCATCGGTAGCGGAGTAGCGGTGTGTGCGGGCCACACGTGGGGCGAGGGCGACAAAGAGCGCGGCGGGTGATAGTGGTGCGACCGCAACAGAGGCGCTGGCGACCGCAGCCGCCGCCGCCCGCCGCGCGCTGCCTCGTCAGCCTGCGGTCGTGCTCGTGCATCGCACGGCGCTCATCCACTGTTTACGACACGTGTGGCTTGCTAGCACGCCTTCCTATTATGTACATACTCCTAATATTATTAACTGCATAATTATTCTACAACTAGACATTTCTCTATTTACTTAACATTTCATAAAATGATATAGTATTTCTCCTATTCGCGGTAATTGCTACAGCAGCGCGCAGCGGCAGCCGGGTTGAGTTCTGACGCACTTAGTATAACAAAGCACCTTTGAAACGAGTCGTCGAATGCAATATCTATTGAATATTTCATTTGAAATATTGAACGTGTGGGAGCGCGAAGCATCGTTATTCGTTACACGCGGATGGTTACATCAACGCGATCTGTTCCAAGTGGAATAATGAATCAAATAAAACAATATTGTTAGTATTAGTGTATAACTATAAATAAGCCTAGAATATATCGCAAAAATTGTCCAAACATCTTCCTTATTGCAGTGGTTTCGTTTGGGCACAAGTCGCTGATAAAGCATTCAGCTTCTTTCCTCGTAACAGTAAGATAAGTAATACCTAGCCATACGGTATTCCAAGCATTGTCAAGATAAAGCAAGACCGACTGCAGCCTGGACGAGTGCCAACCCTAAAGTTGTCATAAACAGATTAATATTGCCACTTTGAAAGGAATAAAAAGTTATTATTTCAGCGTCAGATTCCAAATAACGTTTATAAAGTATGAATATTAAATTGTGTTAACACAATGCAGCGAGTGAGCCAGGTATTGTTATGAAGCAAGAGGGAGGGCAGACGGGGGCAGGCGCGATTCGATCAAGCTTGCATAAATCGATGCGATACGGCCGGATCGTGAACAAAGCCGCAAGCCCGCTCCGAGACGAGCAATACCCTACCTACCCAACGTACACGCATCTACCAACCGATCCTCGTCACACAAACGATATTATGAAAAGAATTCCAACATACTTTTTGCTCCTACATCGAGTGGATTAACATTCTCAGACCACCACTAAGCACCGCACGATAAGCTAGCTAAGATATACTGTTAAGTATTTCAACAAACCAAATAACAACTTTTTTATTAACCGAATATTTGTACAGTTTTCTGACTAAAACACACACATCTACAAACTCACGAAATACACCAATGGGGTGTTCACCCGACTAAGTCGTTGATTAATTCTGTAGGCACTTAGGCAGATTATAAATTCAAGTTGGAGACAGAGGCCCTGACTGCACGACACGACAGATAATCCGCGTGGAATAATGTGGATGCACCGACATAATCTATGTGTTATTCTCTATCACGAGACGCACTGTGTAAGGGGATTAAGTACAGTGCTCCAGCTCTGAGACATTAGCCGGGATCCAAGCAGCAGCCGACTGAACAGAAGCCATGTATGGGATTACCCAAGGATCGCTACCTTGCCAAATATTATAACAATGCTCTCAGCATCGAATTGGATAACGTGCGGTTACGTCATGTGCGGATACGGGGAGGATTTCTCTTGTGTTCTTGTTGAAACTGAGCTTTGGTAAATGTTCACCTACTGAAATGAAATATTTCTTATCGATAAACAGATTGGTACTACACATCAAGCATACTCTATTTGTAGGGACCGCATTCATCGAAATGTCATGAGTAACAAGTCACGATATTCCTCGAGCGATGTACCTGTGCCTCCAGCAGGGTACACTCCTTAGATCGATATCCACCGACTACCTTGTAACCGCTCTTTAACCTGTTCTTTATCTGATCGTTTCTTCACAAAGTAGCTGACTCAAAACTACTAAGTAAATATTACCTACTCCCAGCAATTTTAAGATATTAAGTACTCTACAATCGTTTCCATCTATTGAGCATTCTGAAATGCTGTGTAATTGCAAGAAAACTCTGTATTTATGTAGGAAGACCATGCAGTCGAACACTAAAACAACTCCCCATCAGAGAAAGTAGCATAAATAAATTGCATTAAACATTCTCTTTAGACGAGCTAAGTTTTGTTTTTCAATAAACAAGCCACCCCGCGCCGTTACTTTAGATAGCCAACGGTGTATAAAATGTAAAAAAGTAAAATAAGAGGACGACTACCGCGCAATCTGTTTCACTTTAGGGCGTCTTAATAATTACAAGTGGCCATTCTTTCCAATTAAGAAAAGTCTCGAGCTATAAATTGTGAGGGCTGTCGCGGGCGCGAAGCGAGCGCTCTGTTACAACGCGCGTAAACATGCCGCTAGGGCTACCACCCACCGACTTAAAAGGAAAATCTCCCATTTTTGTTTTAACGGTTTAATAAAGTAGTCGGTCCTCGCCTGTATTTATGTAAGTCATTTATACTCGCCGTTTCTACCTTAATTAAAGGAGCGCACCTTTAAAACGCAACGACCCCAGCATATCGAAGCACAAACGCAAATTTATTCTGACCGGAGTTTTTTTTTCGGTATCTATTAAATAAAGAAGTCGAGGAGAATGCTAAACAAGGTTGAGCGGCCCTCGCCCTGCGAGTTTTCCACTTGAAGTGGTGTGCGGGCGGCGGGGGGCCGGGGTGGCGCAGGGTGTGTTATTCAGAGTGGCTTAGATAAGGTAAGGAGGATGAAGAGGCGAGATGCGCGGCGTAATGAACCGGCTCCGAGCAGTTTTTGTGTGGTTCGGGCGCCCAAATTGAATATTAGGCGCGATTTGAGAGCGAATGAGCGGGCGGCAGAAATAAATCCGCGGTTATTATGTTACTCAAATGAGATTGTGGAAGGGCACGCTCTGTTAGGCTTACAGCGGCTGCTCAATTTCGCGACGGTGTAAATTGCTAGTCGTAAACTTTGTTATTCTGTGGGAATTTAAGCACCTTTCTACAAAATAATTTATGTATAAATGAATAATTATACGGTTCGACTGCTAGGTGATAATTGCTGGTGTAGGCACTTGGGACACCTTTGCCTAACGGTAAATAAACTATCCAATGTTTCATGAATTATTGCCGTAAATTGTTATCGTCGGAGACATTTAACATTTTTTTATAATTACTAGATAGATGTTTTTGTTCAATGTAGGTGTACAATAAAAATAAAATAAGACCTACAAAACAGAGCGGCGGCATCGAAATGAAAAGTTTTCGTACAGCGTAATGTAAACATGGGCCCGATGTATCGGAAAATCAAATATACGGCGCGCGATGTTAGCAAATAAACATGGTGCCTGCAACTGTGTAGCACCTTCGTGATTCGCAATAAAAACATAGTGTGGACAAACGGGTGCGGCTCGGCTGAGGAGTGTAACCTGAGGCCCTCGCCGCAGCCAAGACGCGCTCGGTTTATGTAAACTTTATTACGGAGTGCACTTCTCCCTCCCCCTCCCCGCGCCGCTCGTTTCAAATTGTAAGGCGCGTCCGTGCATTACTCAGCTCGCCGCGTGTTTGCACAGATCGACGGTTCCGTGAGCGGACTGCCAACACAGCCGCCGCGCGCCGTATCGGGGTCACACTGCAAGATAAACTCTTCACGTGCTGTCGTCGAGTTATAAACTCGCTCACCTCACCCAAGTTTTCCAACAAACTTGTTAAAGTATGCGCTACGAGCTGATGTGCGGTAATGTGATCGCTACGTGACTGATTATGTTTTCCCAGTCAAGTGGAATTAGTGTCTGGGAGGACGGCTACTGGTTGGCTAACTTTGTGTGGGCTGAAGTGGGTCCATTAAGTAAATTTCTTAGAATACTCAAATGTTTAGAAAATATTTGTGGTGAATAAAATTAACAGCGATAGAGAGGAGAATCGTTAATTGAAGTACGAACATCGACATCCTACCGGAACAGGACATCCTTGTAAGGAAGCATCTGACAATAGAGGACAGACGACACTAACGACCAGACATTGTCAAAGGCAAAAGTGAATAATTGTTGTCACCGTCATGAAGTAGGTTAGTGCAACAAAGACAGTGTTACAAGTAGGTGCGGCGTATCGATTCGCATGCATTTCTGGGCGCTTGTCGGCACATCTGTGCGGTGCGCCACTGTTCACCCCCCTCCCCCTACGGTAGCGCGATAGCCGACATTCGCAACACCTCGGGAACGACGCACTCGCGACCGAGCTCACTTAACTGTAGGGCTGACATGTTCTCGCTGTAATTTCCGTCTTCCATATTTTTGTTTTAATGACAATAAAAACGCCTCCGAGATAAATAATAACCAACACTTAACGGAGCCAGATTAAAGTATATTACTAATTAATAGCTATTTATACGATTACGCTTGCAAATCCCACGTGAGTTAAGTCTGGGCAAGGTACGCTTTTGGTTCGGACATCTCCCCTTTTATAGTGACAGTAGCAGGCCCCAAGCCCCCGAGGGATTGGGGGAGAACCCCAATTTCGTGTGCTTTAGCTGCCTAAGTTAATATCGAATGCAAGGATTACGTGACGTGTTTTCAGAGCGAGTTCTCTCTGAAAAAGATCTTCAATAAACATTTTAAAACAACACGTATTTTCTGCGAAGCCGACTTGTGTTCTTAATTAATTAAATGTAAGTAACACACGTGCAAACAACAAAGTTATTTTAGTAAATAGTGGCGAACTGAAAGGAAGTAACGTCAAAGAAATTTGAATTTAATTTGGTGTCGTAGGAGTGTAGGAGGTAGTATCTGCGCGGCATGCGGCACGTAGGTAATAGCGTGACATCCCTGAGCGGGGTGCGCCACTTGCACCACCCACTTGTTTCAGTCAGGGCCGTGTTATGAAATCAACGTGTTCGAGCGCAACACTACTCTCTGCGTTCACATTCCCAAATGGAAAAGGCACTACGTACATATACCTACGTACCGACAAACACACGGTACGCTGGTTGGGGAATTTTTCAAAGCAAAATTGTGCCGTCGGAATTTTAACAACTCGGGCGAAATTGGAAAAAGTTATTCTATACTCACATGTCTCTCCTCTGCTGAACTGATACCTGCAACCAAGTGGAACAACTTAGTTAGATTATATTACACTTTGAAGATAGGGATTGTGTTAACCGCATATATAAATGGTCATAATTATTGTAATAATGTAATACACACTGGTCTTTTGTACTAGGTTAATTAAGGATCATAACAAGTAAATGATCATACTGTGTGTGATGCAAATTTATTATTGTACAAAATTATTTCTAGGAAAATTTCAATATCCTTTGTCGTTTATCAATAATGAAAACTGTATTTGTGTTTCTGGAAAACAGTAAATGAAACATGCACAATTGAATGAATGTTTCGATAGTGTATTGAGCAGAAAATACGATGAGTAATTAATTCTTCTTTATTTTTGAAAGATTGTTTTCGAGTCAAAGACCGAAATCTTAGATAGAAGTACCTAACACACAAGATTTTAGTAGCACACAGTTACTAAACAAATAAATGTGCAACATCTGGAAATAGCAGAAGGCTCGTCTACCACGAACCGGTCGTATATTTGTTTTATATGTACAAGCAATCTGTGTGGGAGGGTGTGTGTGTGTGTGTGTAATTGAGGTGGATCCTATGAGGAGCCGGGTAAAGTGGTCGATGAATATTGCAGAGCCTGTCGCCGGCTCGTCACGACTCCCTCGCGCCACCGACTGACACCTTAATGCTGTTACACACTATATCACCTACATCTACTCTTTACTTATTAACCGAATCGCTAATAGCTTCGGCTGGATATTCCAAAACGTTTTACTAAAGAAACATAACGTTACTCTCATAGTGATATATGCGAATCAAAACTTTCTTTCGATTCACCTCACGAAAGATCGTGATTAACGGATCTGTAGACTTTCTCTTTTGGAAGAAGTTGTATATATTGGACTAGTAATCTGAATCACAGACTAGCATAATAGTTATAGTTATCCATCAACGCCTGCCCCACCAATTTAGTCGGCGTACGCTATTGACAATGGTCTGTCATGTGTTGCTAACTCTCAGATAATTGGAAACAATATTAGTGGCGAAATTAGTTTCGCCTGTCACTCCCATAGAATATGCCATACGCCGTAATATGGTTACCAGTACATTGTGCCGGTTAGCTATGCATGTATGCAAATTGAATAGGTAGATATTAATGCATTATTGGTAATCAGGAAGCATAATTAATACGTTGTTCTGTTGAAATCATCCTCCGCTGTAGTTTAACACAAATCCATTGTTTAGCCAGATACTACAAAAATGTGGCATTATTAAATAATATGGTACGTAAGAATATGATAGAAATAATTGTCAGTATTCTACTTAGGAAGTAGGAACTTATAGCACAATCACACCAAAGTGCCATTTTAGACACATTGTGCTACTCTTAGTACAAAGTAAACTAAATACAGAAGTGATGAGAGTTCATGAATATATCCATCAGGTAAGCTGGGTAGTCATTAATGTCTGTCACTCCCCTCAGGCGGAATTAGCCCCTGTCCTCGGCAGCACGTATCAATCGTGACCATTCAGGGGCCGATAGTGACTAGTGACGGAGTTAACCACACCGCCATTGTTCCCGAAATAGACGCGTTCACCGTAACACTACTACCAGACTGTTTAACTTCATAGTTACTAGACAACATTATACATATTATGGAACTTACTAACATTCCTTCGTCGAATTTGTAGTACATTTAGTTACTTAGATATAGTAGCTATGAGTTTACTATAAACGGAAAACATAAATTGTATCTCTGTTTTAATAATAGCTTTCATTGAGTGTTCACTTTATGAAGTAAACAGAAAATATTAACGAACAAGTTAGATGAGACACACGTTCTAATCAATGACTTAACGTTTCCTAAACTTTTTTACCCTGCCTGGGAGCTTATGTATTAATTTTATATACATCCTAACAACATGGTAACAGCAATCTCCAGTCGAATATGCTGGTTCGGTTTAATCAAAACATCAAATCCGTTGTAGATTACGTATGTACAGAGGGACCATAGTTACTGAGTATTGCATACATCAAAGGCATTATCTCCGCCGCCTGATTCGTCTCAAGTTTGTGAGCAATTGCAGCCAATCCTATTAGTATTCACGAGCGGTACATATGTACGTACATATTGCCAGACGCCGTATTAGCACTGCATGTATTGCCACAATTAATTTAAACGCAATAGCCTCAATTATTGGCTGGCTATTCCCCTACATTGCCCGGTTGCGCATGAACGCTTCGTGCACATCGATTCAAAACAATGCAATCACGTCATAACAGACAAATTAGAGGTTTTATACGTGTTTTTGAGCCACTCAATATTCATAGAATCGAATCATTTATCGGAGTGACACATTGCTAACGAGCAGGGCGGCGGCTATTTACTCTAATGCAACGCGTGAACATAATTTGGTTAAACGCGACTTACATGGAGGTCCGCGACCGCACACACTCAAGTCAGCCGCAAAATTACGTTACTAATTGAGTAAAACACGCGACGCTCACACCAGCAAGGAATAATTAATTGAGCTCTGGCAAGGTGCGGGGTTAGGTGGGGGCGGGGGCCATCTGCGCGGTAACTCTTACATCAGTACACCGATAATGGCACAAATTAGCCGGGGAAGTGGCGGGCGGCGCTGGGGTGGCGGGGGGCGCTAAGCCGGAACATCCCGGAGCGCAGATTACCGCTTGCTTTTGTAATTAACCGGAGCGACGGGCGGCTTCCAAATCCATTTCTGTGTTACATTTTCATTTGTGGCGCGCTCGTCCCCGCCGCGCCGGGATTATTCGCGCTACCGTGAAAACTGGAAACACTCCCGTTGTTTGATATGAATAATACTCAGCTCGCCCACGAATTATAAAGCGCCTATTTGTTTGATGGATATACCAGACTAACAGGAAAAATATTATCCACCAATCTGTTCCACATCTCTGTTTACATATTCTGTCCAAACATGTGCCTAGATACGTACCTACCAGTTCCGAGAATTGACTTATTCATACTCTCAAAGTAATATCGGGCGAGCCGTAGCCGTCAGCGATCCGAAAACACGCAAACAGTGAGTTCAAAAAGCCACTCGAAGATTGTAAATATTGAAACAGAAGTGGGATCGGAGACGTCTGCCACGGAGGGCGGCGGGGCGGCGGGGCGGCGGCCGGGGCAGGGGGCACTAATAGTCTCCAGAGGCACACAGCAAACAAGCCGAATACACAAATACGCGACAACCTCTTAAAATATTCATCTTTGTATCGAACCGTTACTTACACAGTAGGTTAGTTACCGAGTCCTTTTCTTTCCAAATGTTGGTAAGTATAATTTATAAGAGCACACACTTTTTGTATAGGAGACAAAACGAACAAACTTACCGTTGCCTTTATCATCAGGGCGATGCAAGTCTGGTGGTTTGGCGAGTACTGACAAAGGATGGTGAGGTACACCGAGTCCCAGCAGACCAGCTGGGGGCAGAGCACCCTGCCCTAGTAGTGGTAGAGGAGGAGCACCGTGTGCAGGTAGGTGTGCTGCGTGCATCTGTTGCAGCAGCCGAGGGAGGTCTGGCCTTTGTTGCTGTAACAATAAGAAACAAACTTATTACTACTTGATTTTCAACTGTAAATGGTATCGAAGTAGGTACCTGACATTGTCGTGTGTCGTGTGTAATTGCAGATGGTATTAAAGCTAAACGTTCGAGCCTTGACCGGAGACTAAACCGCAACTGCGGTAGAATACTAATTAAAATCCACAACGTTCAAACAGACTGAACCTCTACTCTATACCGAACCGAAATAAAAAGAAATCAAAGCCAACACAATCAAATGAAAGTGTATTGTTTTATAAACCGAGTAATGTATTTTAGTTCAGCGTCAACACTCAAAGTGGATTGATGTGTCACCGCAGAGCTCCGTGCATTTTTAAACCGAAGCCAAGCCAAATTAAAAAGTCCTCCACGGGACCCCTCCGTTCCGCGATATTTTAAATTTTAAATGAGAGCTTCGCCGGCGGC
Source organism: Spodoptera frugiperda (assembly GCF_023101765.2). NCBI lineage: Eukaryota > Metazoa > Arthropoda > Insecta > Lepidoptera > Noctuidae > Spodoptera > Spodoptera frugiperda. The sequence continues at coordinate 11,940,331 of NC_064214.1, read as the reverse complement.
GGCGACTGAGCGAAATTGATTACTCCTCCATTATTCCCCTTTTTCCACTTTTCCTGTTTTCCCGCACTTTCCGTTCCTATCTCGTCTCGTTTAACCTTATTATTCTCCTACCCTGTGGATCTGCTGACTTCTATAACTAAAAGCAAGAGCGTCATTAAGTTTAACAGTTTATCGCTACAGCCGTGTCCATTGTTAAGCTCATATTTTTAACACGTCCGAGTTTTCACGTCGCATCCGGATGCGGCATCTTTCTCTCCGCTAGTCGCTCCTCTTAGACTAGTGGAGTTTACCCGCTCGTCGCTTATGCCTTGTACTGTGCGCCCAAGCTTTTTCCGCTCGGATGGGCAGGTTCTTTTTTTAACCGCCGAAAATTAATTGGATTTTCGCCGAGGGTGGAACATATTTTTTATTGGCCGCTCACGGCTGTGATTTATTGTGTGTCAAAAGGTGGCGAGCGCCACTTAGTTGGGAGTGCTTTTTACAAAAGAGGATTTTTTTAATTCAAATTATTTATTACCATTGGACTTTTACGTACCTTATGATTCAATTATTAAAATGTTATAGTTTTAATGTAGAACGTCTGAAATAAGTTTTTGCTATTTTATTAATTTAAGGGCATGATTTGCAAGTTGAACCGAGGTTAAACTAAGAGTTTATGACTAACTGAAATAATATCTTTTATTATATTTCTACCTAGTAATTACTTACGTTTAGTGGAGATCTATATAAAGGCATATTATTTTTATTGGTTTTTTACAGCTATTTGAAAAGAAAAAGCAGCCTTGTCTCCGCTAGTTAATAGACGGTACGTGAGCAATTTGTGAGAAAAAGTGGCATTTTCTTAGGTTTGTTGTTGACGGTTGCAGGTATATTGCGTCGCGAGTTTTAATTACGTATTCGTCCCTCGGCAGTCGGAGACATACCTGTACAAACATTTCGCTCGAGCTAACTGTTCCCTCGTTACGTACGGGCGCGGCGTGATCCCGCAGCTATCGCTATCGAGAGCCCCCGCCCGCGACTCGCGCCCGCCGCGCCCGCCACCCTGCCACCACCCACCCGCCTGTTATGAATGACAATAACGTGGCGTGATACCTCACCAACATTTTTTTTCCATATTTAGACGTGATTAAATAGCATCGATACGCTCTCCCCGGGATTAAAACTCGTTCCCCTAACGACTTTTCCATCCGTTTACTTATCTCTGAACGAAGTTTGGTGTTTATATTATCGACCGAATTTAAGTTTGATTAAGTTTCCCCTCCTATAGGGGGAGACGGATTTTTATAACGAATTCGATGCTCAATATTGTCAACGCGATAAGTGTCGTGAATAATTCCCACATTGGTTATAATGAGGCACGCGACTAATGATTCAGTAATAAACCCACAAAAAGCGGTAACCTCAAATTCTTGTAGATAAACTGGTAAATAGACTATTGTTCCGTATTTTCCCATACTAAAGTGATGAGAACGAATTTTATGTGGAGCCAAGCTATGGCATTAAGCTGATAAAGATTTGTGTCAGCCGAGCCGAGTCGAAGAAAAAATCGTTTCAGTGGATTAGGGATAGATAAAAACATATAAAGGTCGCACATTTTCTGTATGTATGATATATCAGTGTGTTCATTCGTAGTGTATGTAATTTCGCGTGTGTCGGTACGTGTAGCAAGTAGCAACAGACGTGAGCTGTCTCCAAAGCTTTTGTCATGAGAAAAATGCTCCGCCGCGTTCGGGTTTTCACGGCACATTTACCAGCGTCTATACGCCGGGGATTATTCTTCATTTATAAATGGATAGCGCACGCCAACCGCACAGATTTCCACGCATAAATATTTCGCCAGGTTTAACAAGTATTTTTTGTAAGAGCATATTTTTTTTTTATTTTGCCAAGTTTATTGTATTGGATATATTCGGCAGTGGTGTTGATGTTTTGGTCACAAATCTATATGATTTCTTGTAGCAATCTGCGGTCACGATTTCAATTGTCGGTATTAATCTTTCTTGTGAGACTTTTTTTTTAGATTGAGCTTAACAAAATAATCTTTTTATCCGGTGAGTGAAAAATTTGTACAAAATACTTAATCGTAAATTAGAAACAAGATGATAAAAACATGTTTAAAGGAACATGTTACGGATTTATGAGTCATCCGCTAAGTAGCACTAAAGAATGAGATCAACAACATAATATTACAAACACATTAATTTAATGTGGCGAGCAATTATTAAGTAGCAAGAGCATTTAAAAATAATTACTGTTTACACAATTATGGTGTGATGAGGTAGGCAATCAACACGTAAGTGGACATTAACCTACAATTAGTTAGCCTCTAATAGGAGTTATCAGATGAGAAAATTCCACAACAACTAGGGTTAGTTCAACTTGGGTTCCGAGAAACTAGCGCAACAAAGGATAAATGCTACCGTACGAGTGACGGCACTATAATACTGAAACTGCCTTCCAGGTACAAAGTGGGTCAATGAACATTATAAGTATGTACAGAAGACAATTCACAGGCCATTACCCTTCCTTAGTTCTCTTCACAGTTAATGAACATATATTGATACTCACCACATTAAAATAATAAACGTCTTTTACGATTACACTGCGATTACGTCGGTAATACGGTAATAATATTACCAAAAGTACCGTTATGTCGTAACGTAATAACAATATTAGCGCTGTAATTGTTGCCAACCCTAGCGGTAACAAAGTTAAATAATTAAGAGTCAGTTAGTTCGTGGTGTGAGACGCATTAAGGCTGTTACACACGATGCCTTAGCCCCTAGCCACAACTGACAAGAACAGATTATAAATTCAATAAACCCAGCGCCCTTACGTTCGTGTAAAATTGGCTTTAGTATTTGTTATTAAATTACGATGCAAAGCCTGAACATTTAAAAGCTAGAACAACGTTAAAATTAGATTGTGTCCTGACGCGTTAATTTATAGATTTAGCATATTTGTTCAGCAAGCAAACCGCTGACCATAATGAATTCACAGGGTTTCGGTAATACCGTAATATGCAATTAAAATCTCTGCCATTACTAAAATTAGCTTTAATGTATTCACATTTATACCTGCAATGTTTTAAACATGCGACCAGGAAGTGGCCAGTGTGACACGCGTGACTGTTGCCCGAGGCAGGAACTATGATGTTCATACTACGGGCCAAATTTTACGACCAATAACACAATACAAATTCAAAGCTGTAACTACATTCTAATCTTCCAATGGTGACCATTAAATGCCATTGCGCTGGACGTGTCGAGAAAAATAAAAGGAATGCGACGTCTATTGGTAGTAGAACGGCGCGACGGAGTGTACGGTACGACCACTCCACACATTGGCACATTAAAAGCTCGTAAATTTGCGACATACTAACGTTTCTCATGCTAAGTGTCTATGTAAGGACACGAGCATGACATCGACGCGCCATACATATTTATAACTTGGTTAGACAATGCCTATTTAAGCGCAACGACTTCTTAACACTTGTCTGTAATTAGTTACAAAGTTATGCCTTGCTGTGTGTGCAGACTCAGTGTACACGTACGGTGTAAAAGGGTAGTTTATCGCGGCTCGAAGCAGGCGGAGGCTCACGCACCATTAGGCAGGAAGCCTCGAGGCGGGTCGACACGCGACGCCGACACGTGTTACACTTTCAACGTAATTGCTTCTAATCACTTACATTAAACCCAAGTATATGTTACGTTACGTACACATCTTAATTATGCAGAAATACAGCAAACTTCATAAATACTATACTCTATACTGTGGGTAAGGTTTAGCTCGACGTGCGACTCGAATTAAGTTACAAAGGCGATTGTAATAAAAACAACATCCTGTTCTTATGCTATTACTGCTACGCCCTGTAGCTGTGATGTAACTTTGAATAAGTTCGCGTTCTATATGAAAAGAATATAAGATAATAAGAAAAACTCGTGACACTCGCGGGCCGGATGAGTCGTAAAACTGATTACATAATTTCATTGGAAGCGACGACAGAACGGTCCCTAACTCACTTTTCCGCGTTGAAAAACAAGGAGCCTCGTCTAAGCGACAGGGGAAAAGTTAATGCGAGTCGCCGGGAGGACGCGCCGCGCGAGTCGACTCGCAAGAAACGTCGAGGGCTTGCAATGCAATATTTATCACCAGCCGCGAACGTGCCTGGGAAAAAATGACAAATTCATGTTTCCCCGGCGCCCGACCCCGGCGCGCTTCTCGCCCCGATTTATTCTCCTCGTAATTTTTATCAGAGGGCGCAAGACCCAACGTAAACTAGATAGAAATGTTTTCACGACTCGCTTGTTTATAAAGCCATCGACGGGGAAACAGATACGCTCTATTTGCACGGCTCCGGCGCTCGTGTTTGCACATCTATCTCTCGAGATAATGTTGCATAAATGTTGTACGCATAATACACTTGTTTATTTCGCATACTTGCGCAGATTCGGCTTTTCAATCACGGCCTCGCCGGAGTCGATCGTAAATATAAGAATGAGATTTAGTAACGGATTCGTAACGCGTATCTATGACACGAGGTCGCACGTTGCTATCGATCTGCACAAGTTACGTGAATATTGTTTCAATGTGAACATTCGTGTCATGTACATAGGTGAGCCTGACTGAGAGGGAGTTTTCGTATCTGTAAGCTATTACCTGTGCGGAGGTCGGGCGCCACCCCTCGGGCGCTGGCGCTGGCGTGGAATAAAATCAGAACGAGAAATGATTTACCCGCCGATAACGCACCGACGACGACACTCCCGTCTCCTCGCTTATTGACGACGAGTTCACGCACATTGCTCAAACACAATGCTGAATCGTTTCGCCACCTTATCTGTCATACTTCAATTCTATTATACAACAAAACTCTTCGTACTATTATGAAAAATATGATGGACATTTAATCAAAGTTTGTTTGTGTTCATATTAACGCTCTTATTTGAAATTAACGAAAAAGCCTCTAAATAAAACATAGCGGTTCTCAACAGTAAGTGATTTTAATAGGCAAGCAAACAGTCCCCTATTTGCGAAGTAGGGAATACCTACTTCACGTTCACAAATCGGCGCTCTCGCGTACGCTCGCAAATCAGGAGGTAGGGCGGCCAGTCTCTGGGGAGAGCCCCTTTGATCCCTAGCTGACCCGAAAATAAAAAAGGTACGTAATAAAAAAGGCCCGACATACGGAAGGTGGCGCCGCTTTTTTATTTAAATTAGAGTGTTTTATGAGGGGAGGGCGATATTGCGTTTTGCCAGTGTCTCGAAGGCTGTTCAGTAAGCTATACTCGTACATGTAGGTAAATCCTCACAGTACGGGGGCGACGAACCTTTGGTAAATACTTGGGGACTCGTAGTGAGGCATTTCTTCTATCCGATGGCTGTTTCCGATCACTGAAGTGAAGCCAAGGATCTATGGCAAGGAGTAATGGTTTACGTGACAACTGCGAGGGGGTTAGAACTTAGAACCAGTGAAACACTCAATGGCATGCAAAACACTTTAGTGAGGAACAAACATTCATACAATATGTCATGCGTTAATGTGAGGCTAATTCATTAATTGGAGTTGCCACGCACGCCATAAGCGATGTCATACTTGTAAACAAAATAGTTGGTGTGCTGCCAAATGTGTTGATCTAAAATATGAATGTACATAATTTTTGATGTCTCTCAGTTTACGTGGTACTGAGTGGAGTCGGGCGGTGTAAGGCGGGTAAGGCGGCGGCCACATAGCGGGCACGTCGCGCGTCGTGTGATCGAGTTGGCGGCGGGCCAGCGCGTTCCATCCGCAACACTCTATCGGCCGCAGACGGACGAGCGACGAGTGACTTCCACCACTTTATTTTCGCCCTCATTATCTTTAAAGTGATTTATTTTGGTCGCGGTACATCTATTCACAGTTTTCGAACGCCAAACGTTAACACATACGGAGAATAGGTCACACTAACGACTTGGCACCCGGCTGCGAATGAGCCTATTGAAATAATAGACGGCAATGAAGTCCTCACGACACTTACACTGGCTAAAAAATACAATTAGAGTGTTGTGAAATTAGTTAGTGTCGCAATTTGAGGACAGACACTAATTCACAGCGCGGAGATGTTGTTAACATCGCGGGTGCAAATTGAAGTAAGAGCTAATAATATGTCGTTGTCATTACTCTCGGACAATGTCGGTAGCAATAGTGTACGTGTCTCGCCCACGCCTATGACAAATGGCCGCTTGAAATTATAAACATGCTAATTCGCCGCGGACCTAGTGGCGGCCGTCTAATAAAATAATTTTCTACATAATGACGGTAGTTTGTAGCAATTTCATCAATACCTCGTAGTTGGATCGCGGCCAACTCGTCTTGCGCGGCTTAGATCGTTTAATTAACGACCGTCGAACTTTCGACCTGTTGAAAGCCGTGCTTTTGGAGAATCAACTTACTTTACACGTAAGTACCGCTTGTTCCGATCGACAATTTTAGTTGAGCTTCCGAGCAATAAATATACCACGCCTGGAGTTAGTCGACATCGGTAATTGGGATATTAACGTTTGCTGTTTCAATAAAGCATGTTTTAGTGAGGATAGCTTCCGTGAAAAACGATTATGTTTGCACGTGAGTCATCGGATGAGAAGCGAGTAAAATATTACGTTTTAACCGAAAGATGTGATTTATGCACGGCTATTATAATAACATCGACCTTCCCACCGTTTAGTGTGCGTGCAACAAGCGAATAACTAAGCAATGACAGGCCGGAGTCGCGAATGTTTGGACAGATGCCACAGTCGGGCGCTGTGTGCTGCGCCGGCGCACTGGGAGCCGGCAGCTAAACATTCCACGCCACATTTACAACAGCCCACTGCTGTACAAACAAGACACGTGTTGTTCAAATCGGTCTAGCGTGAAATATTACCTACGCTCAAGAAATTCATTTCGTTACTCGGAATTTTAACATGACCCACAGTTTATGTATTTCGGTGAATTTAACGTTAATTTAGTTTTGGTTTAGAGTTTTAGACAGTTAGTTTCTGTGTCCACTTTCAACCATGGTATACGTATCTTTTACCTGTGTATCATGCGAATCGTTAAGAAGTTTATCCCTTATCAATCTGTTAGGTTTCTTTAAAACAATCAAATGTACAAACACAACATAAACATAAAAAAACGTAGATAAAACATGCCCCGTCGTCGAAGTTATGGGTAGGTAAGCAAGCTGTAATGTCGTACCTAGTTATTGTGATCAGTTAGTGGTGTGCACACATGTAGTTAGTTAGTTAACATATGCGAGCAGGCAATGAGTACTCACCCCAATAATGGCATTAAGTTCTGTCATAGTGACCTGTTTCGCGCGCTCCACCGCTGACGCCACCTGCTGCTGGTGCTCCTGCGACAGGAACGGCAGGATCTGCGCGATTATCGCATTTAACCTTTTCGCTATCTCCGTCTGAAAAGCAATAAACTCATTTAGCTATTCCGATAATTAATGTTAAACAATCATCTGTAAACACGACATAAGGTCATCGTGACGAAATTACAATATCATCACGAACGAACACCGATATCACACACGTTATGAATAATTAATATTATTTTACATTTACCAATCTACTTTTGTGAATAAAATCAACATTAACATTAATATAAAGTTGGCTATAAATGAAACAACGGCCCGCGCTAGCTGATCGCTGCTTACATTACAAATACACCACCAAAAATGTTTCCACATTCCGAAGCAGATTATATTCAATAATAACATTTATAATTAGTTGATAAGCTGAGTGGGAAGCAACAAATAAAATTAACACGACACACAATACCGCCGCAGGGCGGGCGCGGCGCGGCGCGACTCTGCGCGGTAAAATGATAAATCGTCGCGTTACCGATCCCACAGTATTTATTGGCTTTGTTCGTATTTTCTGTTTAAATGCACATTAATTTTATTCGCAGATTCACAGTGAATCGACGACGAATTAACATAATTGAGTGTATTATTATATCGGCCCTTGTCGGGCCGTGTAAACAATGAAGTTGTTTGGCGGGATTATTTTTATTTTGTCATCATCGAGCCGTGAAGTTGTTAAGTGAAATTCACGTGAAAATACATGTTTATTGGGCACAATAGGAGCGGTGAAAGCTCATACTGTTTGTTGTGGCAATTAATTAGTTAGATGATACATTCCACGGCATAATTAAATGTGTTTGTAATCATTGGCATTTACAGCGCGCGGCGAATCATTGCCGCGTGCGTTCGTCTGCTGAGTGTTAAATTACGATATTGTCTGAATGTGACGGATGTTCTATTACCCCCACAGAGCTGCCCACACATAACGCTCATGCCATAATTGCATGACTACATACATTTTGGGAGCCGAGCCAAGTTTCTTATTATTCTTCAAATCAAACTACATATTTATTAACTGCGAACATTTGTTTTTATTTTTCTTCCGAGAATGATTATGAGCCCATTACTCAACATTTGTCTTCGAAGATTTTCTAACAACTTGTACACGAGTTTTTCTATTCTATTGAAACTACTACCTATTATAAGTTTTTTATAGATCGAGCGCTGCGATTAACATATAATACCTACTTCAATGTTAAATTACTAATTCATGATTATCGCGGGGAGGCGTGTTCCTGCAATTTACCGCAGCGAGTCATGCGATATGTTTTTATAATAACCTGAGACTTGGCTAGTACAATAGCTGTGGATTTGTGTAAATAAATCAGTGGATTGCAATAAAACAGTGATGTTTGTTTACCCACCGCGGGCTGTCCTCGGCTGACAAGCTTTGTTCGCGACCCCGCGTGGGATTCCCGGCGACACTCACTTATCTATTTCCTAACATTGTAGCAGCACCAAATGAAAAATACTTTTGCTCTATCTGATCTCAACCGTAACGGTATTATCATCAACCTTCTTTTGAATAAAACATATTTATCTTTAGTAGTCTTCGAGTGTTTTTGTAGAATAGGTCTAAGTGGTTGGTATCTTCTTTCTCTTACTTACTGAAGATAGATTAATGAAATAATGATACGCTTGTATTGAATGACTGTTGATAGTGCGGCTTTATGTAAGTTGTGATCGAAAACACGAGTGTTTATATAGTATGTTACATTAAGCCGTAGTATTTAACAGTACGGCGGTGTGCACGTTTGCGAGGCAGCGAGGGCGCGCGCGGTCGACCGCAGCGTTCACCGCAAATTGTACTTTCATTCCGCCTCGCTAAATGGACTGTTTGTCGCGTCCGAGCGCGGCGCGAATTTACTCCACACACCGCGCATATTTGCTTTTTGTACTCAGTATTTATGTGTTAACCGATACCTTTTTACTATAACGACAAAATAAACATTACCCGACCGAATCATGAACGCACAATAACAAAGTACAATTTAGAAATATCTGCACAATTTCAATGAAGCTTATTGCTCTGCTGACGCTTGTTATCTTTATCTTCTAACGCGTCCATTATTCTCTAACGTAAACTGAACTGAAAAGCGAATAATTTTTACAAATATTTGAATAAGATTTTTATAAGAGCGTAAATAAATAAACATTACGAATCAATATGACGAGAGATATTTTTAGAAATGAGACAACGACAAGGTTCCTCCATTTAGTAGACAAATATCTAAGTTCGTGAGTCGTGCAGCCAATGGAATATTAGTGCGTAATGCAAATTTATATTAGCAATGTGCTAATCTAATAGAGACCACAGTTTTACGTATTCAATTTGTTTACGAAATAACGTCTCTTTCCTGTTATCTCGAAACATTAATTAATCGTTCGTTTTTATTAACGCTGCGAGATCAAGAAAGTTTACATTTTATAGCTATTGTTAGATATGAACGATGTCAGCCTTGATAACCCTCCTTCCATCACGGAACTTGGTTTGTTTTGATGTTAAAGTGCAAAAGAAATATTTACGGACTCGTAGAGGTTATTAAATAAAAGTTAAAAATATTTTGTTTATACAAAAACGGACGTGCGATAGGTGACCGGCGCCGCACCGCAGCTGTACCGCACGGTGGCCGCGGCAGTACCGCACGCGACCGAGCGACGCGACGCGGCGAATTACCGCAAATTACATTTTCATTCGCCGCCTGTACCGGCAGGTTATTGTGAAAATTTACTACTAAACTGAAAAACACCGCCTCTAAATTTAACGCTTTTTATGATAAACGACTTTTGTACTCCCGCAGCGATGTGATGTATGATGTATATTAATTTTTACACTAACGGACCGTGAATTGCAGAGAATTGTAGTGAGAGTTTGTTACATCTTTGTTTCTCAGTGAATCGCACATTCCTAATGCCGCGTGATTCAGTGGCCTGGCCACGGCGGCACCGTCCACAGCCACACAACTCGATGAATTATAATTAGCCGAGTAATTAATTGTAATTCCAGACGTGTGAACATTTTAAAAGGTATGAGTTAATTGTTAATGTGATCATAAATGTGAAATTTAGTGTTATGTAAATAACACGAACCAGGACAGTTAAATACGTTAAGCGAAAGTTAGACGCGAAAATATTTATTTATGCAACGTAATATCAATTGTTTGAGTTGTACATGTTAATACTTGTGCAGATTTTAACTAAACACCTCCAAAGCAATCACCACGCAATGTTGGATTTCGTGCGCTCTTCAAATAAGTACTTTTGCGAAATTGCTCGTCTAGCGTATTGTTCCGATAGTCGAAGTCATCGTAGCGTGAGTTCGACGCATTCCTATGTATCGGTATGTCGAAATTCAATCAGAGAATAGCAGCATTGAGCGCAAAATATCGACAAAGGGTTTCAGATTAAACCAGTTTTTCTTATTGTCGTTACGAGGCGAACAATCCCGGTCCCATCTGCACCTCGTATAACTGTACAGCAGTAGGTACCAGTACGAACGGAGGAATAAAAAGCGGGCGTACAAAAGGGCCACAAAATACGTACTTTTGCGAGCTCTCCACAAAAGATATAGTACGGTTTGTCATTAAGGAGTTCATCCCCGCGCGAGAAATAAAAGAGGAACGTCGGGTTTCGGGGTGAGCGGGTGTCGGCGGGGAGTGGGGCGTGGGGGAGGGCACGCCGCACGCGAGGCGAGGAGGTGCACTAATGGCTCCGACACTCATCCGCTAATGCCGCGGGTGACTCCTCTTTTTGCGCGATTTTCACGTGGTTTAGTCGGTGGAGCTTTTAATCTGCGACCGCATCTTGCCAACGGTGCTCCATTTGTTTCACTATTATTTATTGCTCCGACAGACAACGGCTGAACTTTCAAATTTATTTTTAATGAAGAAGACAAGAGTCAATTAATTAAAAGCTTTATAGCCGGCCATTATGCGGACTTGACGAGTTTTCGAAATTCGCGATAAAATTTAAATGTCATAAAAGTGTTAGGCAATAGGATACCACCAATTGGAATTAATAAACACATTTAAATGTAAAATCGATTCGTTAATTTCGTCACGAATTGATTTGGAAACTAAAATAAATTATCTTCTAAATACCAGCTACGAAGAATGTCTACGAAATGAATCATTAAACGCCAAATTAAAATTCTAACATTAATAAAACCGTTTAAAAATAATTTTGTGATTGATATGTATGAAACAATAGCTGGATATACAATCCTCAATAGTTGTTTTTTCACAAAGTTAATATAAGAAAAGCTGATTCGAATTCAAGCATCGTAAAAACATGAGGATTCCTAAGGACACGACACAATACAACGGAATATGGCACATGAGTGCACGGTGCATGAGCGAGTGTGACCTGAATGCGGGTCGCGGTTCCACGCCGCAATTTATTGTCTCCCTTGAATGCTCGACGCTCGTGCACGCTGCGGCTGCGTACATCGTGACCAGCCTGGCCACCACGTGAATATTAACCGATAACATCTACATAATGTCGCCATCACATGTAACAGCTTTCAAAGGACATGAGCGTGACATAAGTACCACTACGGTTTGAATATCTTTACCGAAGCAATCAAGTCTTGCTTAGCTATAAAATTAATAATAGATTCCCGTCACAAAGATATTAAATCAAAATGAAGAGGTTAAACGGCATAAACATTTAGTTATAAGTTCCCCGGCGCATCCGGCCGCCCGCGCCCGCTCCCGGGGCGCCTCGACGATGAACTTTTACTGCACTTACCGCGATTGTGTTTTGCGGAATAAACTGAACGGACGCGCCACTTCCACTGTGGTTTCGGCCTTCATTAATGCCTCCTGACTCTTTTATGAATTATTTATTTACTTAAAATAATTGCTACTCGAGCGTCGATACTTATAATAAACAGAATCGTCGGACGGGAAGGCGCGTCATTAATATTCATTACAAACAAATGGATATAATTACTTGGCAAGAACAAGTTGATTGGAGAGCCGTCGAGTGGGTGTGTAGTGCGGGGCACGTCGTTATCTCGGTATCGAGTCGAGGCGCACCGGCTGCGGCTCCAGTGTCACCTCGTAATCAGATTGTAATTGCGCGATCAAGAGCCGGCTACACTCCACTACACACCACCTGTCAATTTATACCTCTAGCCCACGATCATAAATAAAACCAAGAACAATATTATACGTTGGAGCAAGATGAATACGAAGGTGCGTGTCATCTAGACCTCGGTTTTCAATTTGGATTAACGGAAAGACTGTAAAAACCACTTCAAAAAGTCAGACGTGACAATATTTGGTTTACACGTACCGACTACTTATTCAAATTTTGCATTATTTATCTGATAGACAACAAACACGATGAAAAGATTGCAGTATATCAAAGTAAATATTTAGAGAGGCGGGCAGAGTGGCCTTTATGCCCCAGGGTCAGATTCATTCAAACAGTCCCAGTTATAAATTAGTAGAATGCAATCGGACCGCGTCCGAGCGATTCTGATTGACAGATTAGCGTGGACATACCACGAGGCCCTCGGCCGCGACACACGGTTTCATAACAGCCGGGGCAGGCAAGCGTGAGCGCTCTGTTGACTCGCATGTTTCTCGCCAAACAAAGAACCAGCTTCCTAGCTACCCTTGTTTGTTTAGGTCCACGCCAAACGTTTATTGCCCTTTGTGTATCTTACCTCTCGGCAAAGCGTGAAGCCTTTTTGACTCGGCACTTTTTATGAGTGCGCTTATAAACGTGTGCGTTACTCGACATTGTAAAACAACACAGATATTTATATGTGTAGGTAAGTGAAACAGCATTGTTTTATAAGTGCAATCGGTCGTGAGGTAAAGCCGTAAAGTAAATAATGAACCAAGAGGCACTACATCATAGTTGATTCGCAGCGAGCGAGGTGAAACCGCACAAGCGCTTACGTGGTGGTAATAAAGAAACGCAAACAAGTTTCCCGACGCACATGTATTGACCAATTTGTAGATAGTTTCACAAGTGGTTTGTATAGGAGGTACAAGTAGACGAATCAATCATCGCGGTGCACAGCACACGGGTTTTTTGTCGAGTGAACGAGCTCAAGCGGCGCTGTAATGACTCCGCACTTCCGGCGCCTTATGTGTTCCGCAGCCCGTAGTAAAACACAATGGCGCTCGCTACACAAATACCAGTGTATTCGGTAGCGCTATAGCAGTGTAATTAGCGCTGTTAATACAGTCCTAATTTATGCAATGTGCAACGGAGCCTCCGCAGCGCGCGCTGCGCTGTCGTGTACACGCGCCACTAACACCGATTGTCTGATACTCGTGTTGCCATCTAATTATTTTCGGTTCGACGCGCGCCGTTTATTATTTTTAGTTTCGCAACGTTGATTACAGGCTCACTATCATACGTTATTAGAATGTTTCATATCAGCTGCTTATTCTGAATAACAACATTAATACATATCGATAACTTGATCCTAAAAACTCGATGGTTATCATTAAAGCTTTATCTGACCGGCTATCTACTATCTAGTATGATTTTTATATTCTGTTGTCTTGCTTTTGTTCAGACATGATAAACAGTTATCACGGATTTTGTACTAAAATTGATTGGGCTGATTACAGACGGTTCCACGATAAACTTTTGTGTATCTGTATTATTTTTTGTGTGATCACAAAAGTAGGCGATAAAGGTATTAGATAAAGGTTATGTTAAATTGTGATAAACAGTCGTTATCAGGAGAGGGATATTACGCAGGTATCAGTCATTCTCGGCAAACTAATCGCGTTCATAAAAACTTATAACTCACGAGTAGGCGAAGTTATCTAGGAACATCAAATTGAAATAGCGTGCAAATCAAACGTTATTCGAACAGTAGATATAAACTGACATAACAGAATAGGCGATAGGATCTGTCGTAGAGATAGCTGGGTGTATCCGACATGGATAAAGTTTATGGTAGCTCGTACGTAGGTATGTAGAGTGCAGTGTGCAGTACGACGGCGTCCAGTTACGATGGAAGCTTGCTTATTTACGGAGACCGTTTGTACTGTTCTGTTTGCTATCTCGTTGTGCCGACTGCCGAGTCACCGACTCACTGGCAATTCTTGCTATTGCCGTACGACACGATACAGACACGGCACACAACTCAACAATATTCGTGATCAAAGGACGTAGAACAATGATTCCATGAACAATAAGTACTCGTAAGATTTACTGAATGCCTTTGAGTACGATGTTCTGTTATCTAGACATGGAATCGGAATTAAAAGAAGCAAGCACAGAGGTCGAAAGATCAGTAATGTGGTCGTGTGGTGGGTACTGGGTAGTCGGCCGGGAACCTACTGGTAGAGTATGTATTGTATAAATATTGAATATAGTTTGCAAGTATTTGTGCGTAGTCGCAGCGGACACGGCGAGGGATAGAGTTTGCGAGTTTACACAGGCGGTGTTTGCGCGGCGTGTTTGCGAGCCCGATGCTTATTGTGAGAGGAGCCGAAGAGCGTCTGTCGGGCCGCGGTCTACGAATGCTGTCTCATTTGTTGGATGCGTCATCTGGACACTGTTGCAGAGTTACTAAGTTCACAAGTAAAATTTCACGCTTCTTGGAAACTAACAACGAACACAGAATTCCTCCGGTAATGTTTGGAACGCCTTTGTGAGAGTTCTCAACACAAACATTGTTCATTTGTCATAGTTAACTGCCTCATAATCGCGATTCACATGTGTCGTACTTACTACCTATTAGTAATACGTACAATGTAATGTACTGTAGCTGTATGTTTGTTGTAATGTACTGCATTCATGTACGTATGTGTGCGTGTCGTATTAAGTATAAACAATCTTATTTTAATGATTACTTGGAAATAATGGCAACAATAAAATATTTATGACACGATCCTTAAATATTTTATGGTTTCCTGTTTGGCTGCATTCGAAAACGTTGCATGCAAATCGGTAATGAACAGAAATTAGAAGATGAAATCACTGAATAAATTTTGGGCATTATTCACCGACCTAAAAGGATTAGCGTGTATTTAATTGAACCAAAACTGTTAAATGAGTGGCCATTTATGTGAATTATCCATTTAATATTTAGATTGGTTAAATATGGAAAGTATTGAGATAAACAAAACAGCGTAGTATATTGGAGTGGGTGCGGGCAAAGGGAGCAAGTGAGGCTCTGCGTGCGGCGCGGCTCGCTCGGCGACCGCAGACCGCAGCGGTGCGGCTAACCGCACCCGCACCCACCCCGCCCCGCCTCACACCCCGCGCTACGCCGCTGTTAAGCTGGACTTGTCTCTATACTTGATCTCTACACCTTCCAAAATGTTCCAGGGTTTTACATCATTAAAATATTCACTATATACTAACAAGGACAGCACTAAATTTCCGTCTAATTTGACTTTAAATTGCCTGGCAAAACTTTTGAGGAAACAAACAACACGTTTTGTGTCAGGTGTCAAATTCATCGCATACATAAATTATTACTAACAATGCCACGCCAATATTTGAATTTATTTACAAAAGGTTGTATATTTAAATTAAATTTTGTTAAAGCGGCAGTTTTTATGCGATAAACTGCACTACATTTATATACGATTGAAACAAACTAGGTGTAACACAAAGTCAACAATATATTTCATTATTTTTATTTAACAAAACTGTTACATCGATTTCGGTTGAATCGAATAAAAACATGGTTTGATATTTCATCGATTGTTTTCAAGTTTAGTTGGTAACTGTACTAGAATCTAGAACTATTGTGTGCATCTAGATATGCAAACTGTCTACAAACATGTGGGGTTGGTACAATTTGGTATCATGTTCTACAAGAGTGGAATCGGACAATCATTTGCTGTTTCACCTGCCTACCGATTTAGATCAATGAGACGTACATAGTCTTTGATCAGATCTATATCCTCTACCAATTATTTACTAGGCATTATTAGGTATTAAGAGTTAATACAATAGAAGAAACTACTTCATCTAATGACAAGAACAAATAAGTAGCAGAGCGACAGTCAGACAGTCGCGTCGTGTGTCACGGAATGCTTCTCATCGATATGAGCCTCTAGCATGTCTTGAAACTAGTCGAGTTTCTCTTTCTACGCGAGTGCGCCGAAAAACATAATAATTAACAAATAAAGTGTTTTCTAGTTCAAAACAAAATAAACACATTTCCACCCAAATAAAAGGTAGTAAGTTTTGAAAGCCCTTGTCTAGTACCAGTGAGGATCGCATCCATCAAAGTGTCGCGTCAGATAATGATCACAGCACTCCACTGGAGAATATTTCACAGTTCACACCATTACAAAACCACGGAACCCAACACTTGAACGTTCTACTTTAATGCTACCCAAGGCTCGGAACCGGTTTAAAAAATACCGGTTAATACCGGTTTATATCGGTTTTCCTCCGAACTTTTCTTAAGAACGTGAACATTAAAGAACTTTATTTTAACCTAAATTAACCGGTTTATTCGACGAGGGGCATGTCGGTACACGCGTTGAAATATTATTATTGAAATAAGCTGAACAGCGCGCGGCGTTTCTTTGATGTGCGTCGTATTAACCGGTTTTTATTGCTCTAAACCGGTTAATCCGAAAAAACCTTTATGAAAATACTGTTCCAAATACCGGTTTAAAAAAACCGGTTTCGCGAACGAAACCCAATGTAAAGGTTTTGCGTACAAGTACATAATAACGGTTTGAAAATTTAACCGGTATCCGAGCCTTGATGCTACCTGCATTTTATTTACAGCTCAACTGCAGAGTCACGACTCGCAAATGTCATCAACCGGGCACCGAACTAATAGTGCTACAGATCTCTAAGCTTACTTGATAGTTTATAGGGTTTACGATAATTATCTACAGTTTATCGTCTGTTGTTTATTTAGTATTTGTTTTGGAAAACTGTAAGTACAAAGGTCTACGAAAATGTTTACTGTAACATAAAATAGAATCGAAATTAAAAATGTACTGACAACCTAACCGATCAAAGGCCAAAAAATAATTGCAGTTATCACAAATTCGATACTTAATAAACAGTGATTGTACCTACAATAACAATTCCCAATAAAAAAACAACAAAGCACTATTTCATAATGTATTCTGTACACACAAGTGCGTAGGAAATATTTGTCTGCCATGTTAAATATTCAAATATTCATTTGTATTTTACATCAATATCCATTTTAGCAATACATTTAAACTACGGTTAAACTAAGGTTGGAGGTTAATAAGACATTTTAAACACATTAATTCAAACTGCATGTATAAGTCAAATGTTTAATTATACAGTAGCTATTATTGTGTATAATATATAATACGTATTACGATGCTAAATACGTTATTAATGGACTTGTGGTATCGGACACGTAGTGAGTAATGTATTACCATTAGACGGATTCTTATTTATAATTCAACATGTCACCTATGCAATTACTAAAGCGATATATCCTGCCGTTAAATATTCATAAACCCGTTGTAAATATATAGGGCATCATTAGAGCTGTCGTTTGACCACGACTTGTTAATAACAGCGCCCGACTTCCTTTGATGGCGTCGTAAATTTCAATCTACGACCCTTGAAAATGCTCTTATTTTATCTAGCGAACGTTATGCGTAATAACTGTTATGATAGCGCTATAGAGGGAGATACATCCGGATGTATACTCATTCATATGTACAAGATGTTACGAGTGAGATATCGACACTATTTATAAACCACTTATCTGGTTAAACAGGTTAAGAAACGACTGCCATGCCACTAATTACATTAGTCGTACCAGCTAGAAAAATATTAACACTTACACGCACTTATCTATATTTAAATTAGTATTCAATTGTGCCGATGTCAATTACCGTTATCTAGTAAATGTGTAGAACACTGGTCGGATCGTTTTACAAGTGTACTACGCCCGAGGTAGTTATACGTAGGTACGGATGTATTTACGTAGCTGTTATCTCTGTGTGAGTGGCTATTATCAATTTAGAGTATTTTATAATTTGATCAGGGCATTAGTGAGTAACACTAATAAAGTGCACTTATAGTAAAATCCCGCGCGTGTATTGTGGGGACCTGTCAGATTGCGAGCGAGGGAGCCGTCAATAGCTGCGAGGGTCGCCACCCCCGTGTTTGTTACCCCTTCGCCTTGTTTGCATTGTTTCACTGTATTTGAATAGAGTGCGCGCACCCGCCGCCCTACAAATGTTACCGTTTTCATGATAATGTAAGCGAGATTTAATGATACAATCTATGTGAATAACGCGACGACTGCACGACCGCATTACTTATTTATTTACACACGCACGTAATATGTAAACTATGTACATTCTCAAACATTTTATTTAGTATGCTAAGTAAAAAGGCCGCCACTTAAAATTCTTACAACGCTGGGGATGCAGTTTTACGGGTTATTACATTGAATGGGAAATGAGTGACTCATAGGCGTGTAGTTTACGAGTCGAATAGAAATCGTCTGTTTTAAATGAAACTCAAGGAGCGAACAAGGCGTCCATTATTCATGAAGCCGTTTCACGCCCGACCACCGGCGAGTGGGTCCGGGCTGCGCCAAGTGTCAGGTTCTGTGCAAGGCACTCGGCTCTCAACACGTCCACGCAAACTGTGTCCAAATCAATATCCGTGTCTCAATCAGTGCAATTAAGGTGGTCCGTGGTGCCGTACAGGGGTCGTATTCAAGGTAATTAGTTTGACGCCGTCGTAGCCGCCGGCGAAGGGGCGATAAATAAACGGGCAGATACTTGGCGACGGCGCGCGGCGGGGCGACGTTGTGGAGTTACGTTAAATGTGCACCGACTGGAAGCTCACCGCTCGCCGAGCTCCTTCTAACCGCGCGCCCTGCTACGTCTACTAACCTACTACATTGTGTACAACCTGTTTCACTTTTATTTATTTTACTTGTACTAAAAATCTAATGCAAAACTTCTACGAAACTGCTGAAAGATTGATTGAAACCGATACTGAATATTGCTGAATAATGGTGATAATTTTAATTACTGTTAAGTGAGTAATGGTTAGATCTAATCTAAATACGCAATGTCAACCATGACTACAGTAATCAAACATTGATAACGCGATCATTCTTCATAATACAGAACATTACCTTGTTTCATTTAGTCAAATATGTGGTTTACATGAAGCTCATAAAAGTGTCGAGTGCGAGCGTTCAGGGACATTTTTAATGTAAACCTAAATGTGCTTTAGGCTAAAGTTTACGAAACAAAAAATAAAAATAAATGAAAAGTTATTATAACGGTACACGTTGTACTGTACGGTTTGAGCAAATTTAATAAAGCGCTGAGGGTGAATACGCCCTATTTTTTCACATGGTTCTGAATATCACGTCCCTCGGCATTATAGGGGTCGAATTTGAAAACACAATTAGACTTAATACAGAGGTGATTGTTGGCGGGCGAGGGTCGCGAGCGAGGGGTTACGGCAAATCCTTTAATTTGGCTCCCCGATCAAATAATAAAGCGGACGGAGGGGCAGCGAGCGGCGATATCGCGTTTAGTGGTTTTATTGCAAGCGCCATCTGCCGCGCGACGCACCCTGTAGATGGAGAGATAATTTCGCTTTTAAAGCGAGGGGGCGACGCGACGCAGCGCGGCGAAGCGTTCATTGTGAGTTGTTGCGTTCGTTTAGACAATTCACAGCGCTGTATCCGCCTGTAGATGTACGAGATAGCGCTCCCATTATGCGGGGACCCTTAACGACTACCTGCATGTTGATGTGAACACTCAACGGCTATAATTTGATAAGGCACGCCGCGCCGCGCGCCTCGGGCTGCCTCGCTCCTTACTATTGTTTATGTGTTATTATGCTGCGCCGTTCATGAATCAAGTAACAGGACGTCGACTCACTTTAATAGCTCTTATATTTTGTCATAAAATGTCTACATTACAACTTCGTTGATAGTCAAATTACAGCCTGTCAAATGTATAATATCTGTGGTCGCACTGAAATTGTTTACATGGCGATAATACTGTACAACCTACATACATTTTGTATTAGAAATCGTTTTTAAGTGTCTACCACGTGCTTGTTTTGACGAGTACCTGCTTAGTGAGTAGAATAAGCCCTGGTATTATAGTTAATACCTAGTTTGTAATCCGAAAGATAGTGTACATAATAGCCTGTTAATACTTATACGTATTTGAATCGGTCGTAAACAAAGAGGGCTATAGAGCGTCGTTGGTATCCCTGGTATCTGTCCCCCGGTTATTATAATAAACAGCAGTAAGCTGATGGGGCACGTGCAGTGTTTTTATCAATGAGAGAGATTGCGCGGGTGTGCGGCCACCCTAATGCAAGGGCAAACAATCCTTGGGGCTGCGCATGAATAAATTTGAGCGGTGCGAGCGGCCTGGGCGCATCGTCCTCCCCCACCGGCATGGAATGGATGGAATCGCAATAACCCGGAGATTATTAAATTATACGGACACGTACAGCTTTCGAAAGTATTGAAATGGATTTTTCGCTAGAATGCTTTGGTGATAAAACGAGTTTTAACTGATTTGATGGATAAATTGTTTTGATGTGTGCGTGCCAATGTGCTTGTACTTCACCCATGCTTTCATGTTTGTTGGATTATACGTTCAATGTTTTAATTGACATTTGATATGCTTAACTAGTTCGTTTTTTTCCACGTGTCTATTTCATTCGTTTCTGATTAGTTTTTTTACGCAACTATAAGTACTTGGATAATTTAGAGTACAGTCCTACATTTCAACAATATTTTAAGCAATCATTATAGTACTTGCTACTAGGTGCAAAATACTGTTTACGTAATGATTTGACACGTCAAAACAATTCACCTACCAACACAACGACAAAACGTCAATAAGGTTGATTTTCCATTAAAGGAAAATGAAACAAGGAACAAAAACAAAATATCGAAAATGCTAACTAAAGGGCTTATTGTTACAAAGCAACGAGTGAGCGCCATCGCGCCATTGATACATCATAACAAGCGAGCGCGGAGCGTGGGGCCGTGTGTCGCTCGCCGAGGGTGTCAAATCGACGAGCAGCCGCAGGGGTGTCGACTGTCGACGCTCGTAAACCTCGACAAAGTATTTTATCGACATCCCGCCGCGCCGTGCCAACCCTATTCACTATTGTCTCTCTCTCCACATTCGCGACACTTCATGAAATCACTCCACCGTATGAATTCGCTCTTCAACTACCCGTTATCTCCATATTACAACACACACTTATCTAGACTTTTGAGTGCAGTTACGATACTAAAGGATCTGCGTCACCGACGGATTCTAAGTAAGAGAACCGTTGTCATAATCGGCAGCGTGAAAGTCAGTTCGGGCGTGAATAATAGCTCGAAGCACAGAACAATAAGTCTCCGTGTCGATACTGCCACACAAAGACGAAACAATCAATTCACAGCGTAAGTAGGTGTGATTCGGCACGGTCTCACTACGGTCCGGCCCCGCGACTAACAAAAGAAAATCTAAGCAATTAGTCGTCGTCAGAAAGAGCGGAAAACGCGCGTTAGTCGCGGTCACGCCGGCGAGTGCGACTCGGTCACGACGCGCGGGAAACGGCGCGTCAGCGACACAAAACCGACCTTATTGACTGCATAATGTCACTCTGTACAATGTTCATGTAAAATGTTTCTCCAAGACGTCCCTTTATAGACCATGAAGACTCACAATGACAACATAAAAACGTTCCAACCGTGTCCAAGCTTTATCAATTTGAGTTAGTTAATATCAATCTCTTTTTATTAAGTGTTTATTCGAATGAGCGTCATCGAGTTTAACTACAAAAAAAAAAAAAAAACAATCACAAATGTAAAAAGTAAAAACATGACTTGTTATTCTATTACGGTCGCATGCAACGCAACACATAAAAGCTTAACAAAGTCGACGGGGTGCATTTCTGGTTCTCGCTCGACTGAGCGTGTTTAAGTGCTAATGTAATAATCCATTATACAATGAAGCGCGGCACTGTACGCTAAATAGCGCATTCAAGCATTGAACTAGTGGATGGAGGACGCCATCTGTCCGCCGCGGCTGCAAACAATACGACCCTTCGTAATCACCCCTCGTTTGCTAGTTTGCCGGAACCTAAACAAATATCACTCACCGCCGACGGCTTAACATTTCGAGGTCTCAGGGCTCGGACCTATTGTCCGACAGTTTATCAAACAAATCATAAAACCACCGTCTCCATATAATATTTTTGATTCTATCACACCCAAGTGACCAAAGTAATAGATACTTGTACTCGTATCTGCCTACATTGTATTTCTTTTTTAATTATCAACAATACGTGGTAAGTAATAATTAGGAGTAACTAATAATTAGGAAAAACTAATTTTCATAATAATTGTGTCCTGAAAAAGTAAATTAATAAACAATTGTACCGTGTACGAATGAGCACCTGTCTTGTTAATTTAAAAATCCACGTGTGAATATTAATTGTGTGAAACGAATGCGTGTTTCTTATTACCCGCGTAGCTTTACGTGTAGTAAATTGATTGTGATTCCTTTTACAGTACGTGTTAAAATACAGGGTGATATTAATAAAAGCGGGGTTCGAGACAAGCTGGTGAGCGTAAAATCAACAGATTACCATGAAGCCCCCCCACGGCACCCTCGCCGTGGCACCCCTGTGTGTACGTACTTATTTGTTACGATAGCTATTGTTAAGCGAGCACCCAGTGGTCAGGGCTGCCATATCTACCCAGATTAATAACATTTACACACAAACATTTAGCTTATCAAACACAACATTTGTATTATTCATTATTACTCTTGCAAATAATTTTCTTTCGTTTTATCGCATACAGAAATTAACAGCGTGAAAATTAATTAGGTATTATTATTTTTCAATCAATTCCGACACATGTATTTTCGGTCACAATAATATTTCAATTAACCAGCTAGCTATTCGAACACATTTCACATAATTAAACACTTTGTTACTTAATTTCCAATCGACGATCAAAGCTGCCTAACCAATTCTCACGGTTCAGAATTGGTTTCTGCTACAAAGGAACCTAACTTGATGATATAAGTATTATTCTCGTGACTTGGCAACCCTAGCGGACCCTTTTTGTGAATTCTACTAAGCGTCTAATTCAAAGATATAGTTTCTGCGCTTTAGTCACGCGCATTAGGGGAGCCTGCACAAGTTTCGCCCCTTCCCTATAATATTCCGATAATAATGTGTCCTATTGAAATGAAACGCCGGCATGATATTAATTTAACCGCGCTACTACTAAAATTATTATTCAGTTTGCGTGTGCCTACCTACTTACTCAACGTATTAAATTGTTATTAAACAAGAACAATAACAGAGATATTACAGCGCAATTAAAATACCAAAGTGAGTGCAAATTAAAAACCGAAATGTCAACAAAGTGGCTTGACCAGGCAGTATTCCGCCACCCCCTCCCGGCGGGGTGGGGGGGTGCGCCCGCGGGCTCGCTGTCAAACAACGTTTATCCAACAAACAGGCGCAGCGCAATAACACGTTTTTTTTTGCTTTTACAACATTTCCCCGTGCGCCATTTCGCCCGACCGCTGTTGTTAAAATATAGCCATATTTTTCCCCTTCATCTTTATTTTAGCTTATTTGAAACCATGTTTAACATCTGCTATCAGAAGGTGGAAACACTATTTTTTATTCACAAAGTACACAAAGTTATTAAACATAAATCATATTAAAGATAATGATGGTACATACCTGTTTATGCATTTCCACATTGAGGCCATACGACATTTCATAGTACTGAAACATAAATAACACGCTTTAGTTTAATCGATTACAATTTATGCGAGTAAATGTAACGAGCGAACAGTGACACGGTACAGTTTTGGCACAGATTAGCTTCCTCAAATTATAGGAGTCGAGTGACTAAACATCCGCACTGGCACAGTTTGGACGGCGGCCAGAAGTGTTTCCGACACATAAAAATTCTCGCGAAAATTTCCTCTCGAGCGTATTAAAATAAATTGCGAGCGATTTGGCAACACTTAATCGTGATTCATATCTGGATGGAGCGAACATGCGGGGATTAAGGCATGCCAAAATATATCTGTTCGTTTGAAATATATTGTCTGCTCTTGAACTGGCCACTAATACGTTTGCCTACGCACGCTCCTGACAGCTCGGTTGGCGCGGTGATTGATACTCGACGATGTTACAATATCTTATCTAAACATATTTTATTACATGTTACTGATGTTCATACATACAAAATAAATGACATGTGCCATATGTACTAATAACTCTCGAGTAATTGTGTTAAATAATTCTTTTGAAAGGGACAATTATCTAAATCGGAGGGTGCTGGAGTTTGAGCCAATCAAATAGTAAACATGTGACATGCGGGCGGCGAACAAAGGCACACATTTATTGATTTCACACGCCATAACAAATGTTACATGTGATAAACATCTCTATTTAGCTGTTAAATTAGCTGTCCCTTTAAATTAAACTATGTAGTTTTAATATGACATGAGTTTTAAAGCCTGTTGCGTTCGTTTTTATTGTACGGGTATGGCGGTAATTATGTTTGTACCATCGCTGCTATCATTAACCCCGATCTCTTGTAGTGGTCTAATAAAACATTATGTGTTACCACAATTTTATTTAGTTTTTTCTATGTAGTTTTTTACTTCTGAAGAACATGTTAATGTAGGTTTACTAGCTTGTTTATCAGTTTCAAACTTTGTCATGCTTCTATTGACAATTTGTATTTCGAACAGAACAATGGAGTATTTGAAAGTAATTATGAAAAAGAAAACGTTAATTTTACTCACCATAACATAATGCCTTTGTATTTCAATTTTTTCACTAGCCAGTTTCTCGCATTCTAATTTTAAACTGAAACAAAAGAAAATATATTTGTAACGTATTTTTATGGCGGGATGTTTATGATGCTGACGTCTTGCGTCTTGCATGGATTCGGACAAGACTAGGTATCCGTTTGATCTGGGTATTTGATCACGACGTTATTATGACAGTTAATGTTCCGGACTTACTAACAAAGTCCGTAGTTTTCCAACCAGTTGCTGGCGTATTAATATCGGTTACCCAGCGCCTTATTGTTAAACAAGCGTTGTTTATTGCAGTCAATTACTCATAGCTTTAAAATTGGAAAGTGTGTTTGTTTGTCTTTGCGATAACTGAGCGATTTTACTGTATGATTTGTGATTATAGAAAGGCTGATATAGGCTACTTTTTCCGAGTGAAGTCGCGGGTAAAAACTAGTGTTTTGTAAGTCATGTCAAATATTTTGTCACTGCAAAGAACAAAACGTCACTTCTCACTAATCACCTCAGAAGATTTAAGACGTTTTTAAAAGTAAACATTGAGGTAAATATTTGTAACAGTGTAACACTTAAAAAGTTGTATTTAAGGAGTGCTTGTAACAATATTAAGATAAGAAAAATATAAGCGAACAGCATGTTTTATGGTTGTTTATCGCATGCATAGTAGGTCAGACCAGTAGCCTTAGTACAAGTTTGCAGTTCACTGAACGAAAACGAAACGAGACCGCGTTCGGCGCTCTGATTGGCCGGCGCGAATGAACTAACCAATCAGAGCACCGAACGCGCTCTCGTTTCGTTTTCGTTTAACGTAAAACAAACTCGTACTAAGGCTACAGTTATGGTCATAGTTTTTATAGTCGCTTAACTACAGTGTTCAATTTCAATTCTAGATTATTACCTACATACTTAACGATCACTGAAAACCTGGCTCGATAAGGTTTTTATAACATAATAACTTAGTAGTAAAGGAGGTAATGGCTATGGTCGGTGGTGTATATTGCCTGTGTCTGGTACCTAGAGTACTTACTTAAAGTAACTCCTGTAAATCCCTGAACGGTTAGGCAGAAGCACACATTTGCAATGTAACAATCATTTTTCACTAGTTAATTTTAGATACTAGCTGTTGCCCGCCACTTCGTTCGCGTATAATAATGACTACTGACAAAATTTGGTCTTATGATTCCTTTATTTTTTTTTTCCTTCCTGTTTTTGAATAAAAGTAGCTTAAGTTACTCCTTAGTACATCATATAGCTGCTAGTAAAAGACCGGTCAACTTCGGTCCAGCCATTTAAGAGATGAGCCAGAACACACAAACATACAGACAAAACCAGACTCTTAATTTCTCTATAAGTAATGTTATAAAACTACAATAGTAATAAACTCCACACTGCCCACGCGCATTCACGAAAACTCAGCTACGAATACTTTTTTAGTAAACATCAAAATATTTTGTAGAGACTATCAAATCAACCTACTTTACTTTAATCGATTCATTCATTGTCACAATCGATTCTTTCATTCATTGTTTTCATTAAGTAGGCATTTGTAATATAAATAATTGTACTATACAATAATTATGATGCAATCGTAATCAATTTTGTGCAAGACAAGCTGAATTAAATATGTACCTACATATGCAAAAAACGTATTATCACGTGTATAGTATAAAAACATTAATTAATAAATGAATGAACTGATATTATGATATTATCATTCAATTAATTAAAATTGTAAAGTTATGAGAGAAATAAGAATCTACTCATTTAAGGATTGTTTTCGGAACAAAATCGTTTCGAACAATAACTAAGGAATAGTTTAAGTAATCATTAAATGTCTCTGTGTGCGGCAGTAACTCTAATAAAACAAACCTAAAATTAATAATAATCATTAGAAGTGAAGAGGGATTTCTCATCCGATCATCGTTCGCCCTTTTGCACGATCAAAATAAAAACTCATTTATTATTTATACCTATATTATAGTAGAGCCACTTACTGACACACATACTGGCTTTAATAAATTATTATTCACGTTAATTCGCAGTAGTCGAGCTACTTCATTACATTGTACCATTGATCTGGCAATTATTGATTTTTTAATTTCAATAAGTAGGTGCTTACTATATTTAAAACTTAATCATTTTACTGTTATGAGTAAATTTCTACATAAAATTAAAATGTTGACCTGTTTTCCAATACTTAAACTTTATTTATAGACTAGCTCAAGCCTGCAGCTTCACTCGCGTAGATTATGGATTTTGCAGCTAATAAAAGTAGCTAAGTTACTCCTTAGTACAACAGCTACCTACCAATAAAAGTTACGTCAAAATCAGTCCTGCCATTCAGTGCCGGCGTAGGGGCCACTGACACCCCGGGCGAAAATATTGTGGCGCCCACTTGAGGGAAGCAATATCAAGTGTTAGTAGTAGTTTTTCATTTTATTGGCGCCCCCCAGACTTTGTCGCCCTGGGCCATCGGCCCATGTCGCCCCTAACGCCGGCACTGCTGCCATTTCAGAGATTAGCCAGAACAAACAGACAGAAAAAAATATTATTTTAGTGTACGAATCATACGCATGTAGTAAACAGCAGCGTTATTTCAATATTACAAACAGACACTCCAATTTTATTTAATAGTTTAGATTTAGATTAAAAATTGATTATGAGTATTTTTTTACCCAAGCCTTAAACGAGTCGTGTAAATATACCCCCATTGTAATGTTTTTTTGTTCTACAACAATGGTGGGTCGCAAAAAGCTTGGCAAGGGTGATTCTCAAAGGGCAGGCAGGTAAGGGTTGGTTCTCCTTGATTCCCGGTGACAAGGGATCCCGGATGATCCCACTTTACTTGTTTTATTTCTCTTGTACTAAATCCTTGACAACCCTAAGCATCGATTTGCTTGGCGCTTTACATTTATTCTTTTTGACATCCTTGATACGAATGAATATAGCCAACAGGTTCTTATAGTTCATTGTGATGGAAATTGTAATTAAATTACAGTGTAGTGTTCGGTGCTCGTACTTGTAATACATAACGCGTAACGTGATACTTACTTGTGATATTGGGCTTGTAAGAAATTGAATTCTTCTTTAATTCTGTCACACGACTCTCCCACCGTGAACTTAATGGGTTGTCCGGGTTGTGGTGGGCCCTGCGGATCAAAATAAACACAATAAGTTAACAAGTTCCGCTATAACTTCTTAAAACTTGAGCACATTTTATAAATGACCATTTAGAACATTTACAAACGTTTACTGAACACGCAACGTATAAATATTAAGAGCATACGAGTAACTCATCAATCTCACTCTCAGAATAAAAACATTCCTATCACGAAACAAAAATTACACGCATCCCAAATTACCATAATACAAATTATCCTTTAATGACCATAATTCGGTGTGAGCCTCGATTAATAAAAAAAAAAAATAAACAACTTGGACCGCTCGCCTCTTAACACAAAAATAAAGTAACGTGAACACGCGAGCACGTAATAATAAAGTAAAAAAAAAAACTAACTCCATAATAAGAAGCACGAAAATAAAAATAAAGCGAGGGACACAACAACACACGGTCGCCGGGAGGCCGGCGGCAAAAAATAAATAACCGCCGCTCGGTGCCGGCGCGAGGAACAAACGGACTTTAAAAATAATAAAAGGAGCGTAAATAAAAGCGTAAAAGGAACTGGCGCGGCGTGTAGACGTTGTAAATGGAGCTGCGGACAATCGGGCTCGGGAAAAATGTGGCCGGGAATTTAGTGAATGTAACCGCCGGGGAGACGGGCTTGCGGTCGCGCGCCTCCGCCGACGTCTCACGCTCCACGTAATGGGTGATCGCACTTAATAACGTAATAGGTAACATCGTGGATAACCTAACCGCAACGTCTAGGCACTGTTCGCAACATTCTAACTTAATTCATCCGCCGCAAGTCGTGCTTATTTACACCACTATTTATAAACCGAGATTGTCTAGCGATCTAGCCGAGCGCACTATCGTACAAACATTCATCTTAGCGCCAACCATGTTTCTGTTAATTGCTTTATTGTTGCGAAATGCTTTTAATTAAAAGAAAAGATGAAAGCCACACGCACACCAGTGTGCGGGTAGATGTAAATCGACACAAGCAATTACTTATCCATGTTCATATCGTTGAATCGCAAAACAAAAAGGAGTTTAAAGTTACGAGCTAACACAACGTATGTTTGGAAGCAAAAACAAAACGATATCGACAGTAGCAGTGTGAGAGCATGGTCGCGTGTGGCGCGGCTACACGACGCTACACGACGGCACTCGGCGCGACGTACCGTCGTTTGAGAGCTTGCTTCGACACTTCAACCTTATTGATCTGAATTACGGCAAAAAGTAATAAAGCTCTTCGGCTAATGTGCACTCTGCTTAACGACACTTTGCAATGCTTTCAACGATTCACAGTTAGGAACTATTGTGCGATTCGGTAGTCGTTTGCCGTGTCTAACTACCTGGTGAGATTATAGTTATTGCGTGAGATCTTGAATATGAATGTTATTAAAATATATTTAGGTTTTCATTTAATACAATAACTAATAGTCCGAGATAATAAATAATGTTAACCAAGCATGTATTTATCGCGCATACAATTAGAGGTACACAATCGGTAAACATGCAACAAGTGTGCGCGTGCCTTTACTCGAGCCGGACATAATTTTATCTGCGTCAATAAGTGACGGCGTCGTCGTTTTAATTATTTGTTTTATTCGGAGCTATCGGGCTTATCGCGCCGGGTAATCCGGCCGCGCTCTCGCTCTGCCTGTCCAACAAACCTGACACCTCGTTCTACGTAAAGTGTTTTACAGCCACGATTAAATCACCATATAAAATAACATTACGACTACGGATTAAATTAAACGCTTTTGTGTCATAAAATTGTATAACATGCCAATCGTTGCTCTGCCTAACTTACCGTCCATTGAAAATCATTTAAACAGCAAATTATTCCACTGTTTAATAATATCGACAAAATTAAATATCCCTCTCGGCACTGGGCGTTTAACGCAATCGTATTAAAATTACATAATTATATGATTAAAGTAATTGAAAAGTTAAACACGTAGTTTGTTCTGACTTGTTATTTAACAGCTTGTATTATAATTTTAACATGCCACTGTGTGATATTACTCAATTTCAATTTGAATCTATTGATAAAGTATGTATCGATTCTTTTTTTCCCACGGCCTAACAGATTAAGTATACCCTTCGCTACTAATAGTCTCAGCTTCGATCCAACCTTCAAATCGATCACAAAAGAAACTAAAATAATCCTCGGCAATAATAGACTGAGTAAACGTTCCCCTCGACCAAAAAAAAAGATTCCCATAAATTATCGCCGAAAAGGTCAAATTAAAATACAATGAACAGTTTTTGAGTGGCAGTATTGTGTAGAGGGTCCGGATGAAAGGCCCGCATCCACCGGCCGCTCACAAAAACAAAACTAAACAGAATGCGTTTAAACGGATATAAAAAGAAATACGTGTTCTTATTTCAAATTATTGAATACGTCTGCCCACGTCTACCTGCTGTACGCTCCGGAGAGTATTTTCTTTTTATTGGATTCGAAATTCGAATTCCGAAACGGCTGAATGAATTCTGCTCAAATACGAAATGGAAATGAGAGTTTTGGTGATTTATATTAACGTCGACGTCCGTTACGAGGAAAACTCCGAGAAGTAGATCGATGTCAACTGTTTATTAGTAATATTAGAAGCTCGCCCGCTCGGTTCACAACTCACACAAGTTCAGCGGCTCGGTAAACATCTAAACACCATTCGCACTTACAAACCAAACAAGCATAGACAAATATTTGAACATCAAGATTGGCTTTGTAACGTAACGCCTCAACGTCGAAACCCCGCGAGCTAATTTCTGCTCTATTGTGTTCGTTTTAGAGCTCATAAAAACGAGCGTAACGGACGGGATTTATTACCCTTTGTATTGGAAAAATAAAAAAAAATGCTAGTAAACTAATATGGTAGCGCGGGGATCGGAAAGCTGATTTTATTTTCTCAGAAATACTACACCGTTTGCCACCCGATGTGAGTGCGGTGGGCTGGGCGATTGATAATTTTATTTCAGTATCGGATGTTGGGCAAACTCTGCCAATAACAATATTATGTACAATACAACTCTGTGCTATGAGTTTTATCAAAATATTTGTTATTCAATTCAATTACTCAGTTACGTTAAACGCAGTTCTTTCATATCCGCGTTTAGGAAACAGATGGTAAGCATTACTGAGTGCGTGGTGATATAGTGTTGGTGCAAACGTCAACAACAGAGAAATAATATCACACTCGGTCCACGCAAATGTATGTCGGCCCTCCGGCTCCGATCCAGAGTTCCCGCGCAGCGAATGTTTGATGGCATCTTGATTATGACGAAGCATTGTTTGCGTACTCCAAATGCCATGTTTGTGCAAACTGATATGCATTATCTACGTACAAATATCAAGTCATTATTTTGGGTGAACATTGACTCAACGCACTCCACTTATCAGGTTGATAATCCCCGCGAAGACATTTCTTTTGATAAACTCATCTCGACGATATTAAAATAATCGTCATTGACACAGATTTATTATTTCTAGAACTCAACTATTGTGCATGTTTGAAGAAAACTTGGAATGTTTGTCGAGACGCCATCTCATTTGTCCGTAGCGGTAATTCTGTCAGTCAAATATTTACGTAGTAGGACGCGACACGGATTTTAAGTAAATAGACAAATATCCATTTACATTAACACCCAGCCCGGCCCTGGCGCGACTCATCTCGCCACACACTGACACACTCATGTGACGCTCATAAACTACAACGCGGTACCGTAAAACACGACGTCTTGAGTACACTCTACAAGGAAAATTCGATTGTATACCTATTAAGTTGATAAAAACTAAAAGATTTGTGAATTTACATTATTGTTGTTTGTTTTACATCAGACAAAAATGTGTGCTGCGTAATGTACGCGTTGTAAAAACAGATAGTAGATACTAGGTAACTGACTACGTTTTCCTCACCGTGTTCACAATAAAATGCTTCGCGAACTCAATACGTCACGTTAAATAAACATGACGAAACTTTTTAATTTAAACAACTACTTATCAATGCCAGGAACGCTTAATAAGGCGTGTATTTCTTTGAAACTGGTATGAATGCATCAATTAGGCGACAAGCGTCTCACGACTTCCTGACTAAGTATACGACCAGCCCAAACGGAGCTCGAAATTTATGAGCACCGTTTTGGAATATAAAAAGGACGATGTGAGCAAAGGAGGTCATTACGTATTGGTCGTATTTGTCAATTTATAAAGCGGTTAATGCGAGCGCGTGGGTATGCACCAATAACTTCTAAATACATTGTAAACATTGCGTTTTATATCAACGTCAGTTAAAAGTAATGATGTAGCAATCGGTTCGTATTTTATAGTTCTTTTTTTATACTTATTTGTGACCAAACGACAGCTGTTTTATT
The DNA here is from genome assembly GCF_023101765.2 of Spodoptera frugiperda. NCBI lineage: Eukaryota > Metazoa > Arthropoda > Insecta > Lepidoptera > Noctuidae > Spodoptera > Spodoptera frugiperda. Next base: position 11,907,650 of record NC_064214.1, on the reverse strand, counting down.
TACTTGTTATCAAGTTTTGATTACGAAGGTTAAGAGTACGGTTTAATTAAAGAAGACATGCTTGTACGTAGTCGAGATTTGGAGAGTGTAAATATTTGTTAATGAATGAGTTAAGATTAAAATGAAATGCGTTTCTTTAATGAAGACAGTTTCCAAATTGTCAACAAGGTGACGTAAGCTATTGCTGAATGAAAACAATACGAGGTACTTGTGGAAATTAAAAGAAAACTTTAGTGGTCGGAAACCACAGCAGGCATACAATGCGTCATTAGGAATGATAAATTCAAGGGTTGAACAAAACACAAGTGAACGTAGTCTCCTTAAAAATAACACTAATGTATTCTCGAATTGTGGTTAGTTTCCCGTCGGCAACGGCGACAGATGGGTTGCGGCTTGTGGTCGCTTCTTTGAAACACCACTTGCCCACCGTTATGCTCTATTACCACGTCGTAAAGTTCAAAATCGTTTTACACACAGTTACTCACTTCCACCGCGGTTTCGACGGCACATGGTCAGTTTCGTTCATAAATTATTATTTTTGAAAACTTGCTGAACATGCATTAGGTTTTTAATATTGTAGCTTTAGGATTTATGGATGTTTAGGTCTCTTTGTTTACCTATTTTAGAATACTTTTCACTATTAACTTAATGATTGTGCAAAATGTCTCAATTCAATCTACATTCTTCAACTAAAAGTCGGTATAAATCATTTTGATTTTTTTAAAGACTTTAAATAAACCAGGTAGGTATTTCCGTTTTTATAAATGCAGTAATGTACCTACAAGTTACATAGCGTAGTAGGGTGACATGCATCATTTAATAATATTGTTCCCGTCGAATAAACCCATCAATGTGCAAGTTTTAAAAACTCATTACACCAGCGAGTTATATTGGGAACTGGGTGTGAAAAGGTCTGTAGCGAGCTTTGTTAATTCGTCCCCAGATTTCTGAGTATGATAAAATCCTTTGCAGACAATTTCACGGGTAATTGAGCGGCTGACAATGATCGGCGGCCGGCCCGGGGCTCCACGCCGCGCCGCCTCTGTCACTGCCATTCCGCTGTTTATTACTTTTATGCTTTTATTACCACTCAACTTTCTGAACAACTAAAACTCACGCGCTATTATTCTTATTACTACATTGTTGTAAAATAATTCACTACATTTTCTCAAAGTTTCGCTGAGAGAAAGACATCAACGACGGTAATTATTTTTTTCAAACATTTATCCTGTTCATTTGTAACGGTATTTTTTATTGAGTTTCACGGGTATTGAGGGATACCGAAAAAATGGTACCAGAAAGTTGAGAACTTTTTAGAAGCGGTATGAATTTATTTTTTTGTTTGTGAACTAAACAAAGATGATCTTGTGAGTGTGTTCCATACAGAGAAGATCCAGATAGTTTATCAGTAGGGAAGGAATGATTTGTGTCCGTGTTGTCGCTTACCGGATGCCTGGCGGCCGCCACGGCAGCGGCGGCGGCGGCGGCGTTCATTGCGCCCGCGCTCGGATACATCCCTCCGTCAAACACACACGCTCATGGTCTAAAAATCACTATAAGTAAAAACAGGACACAGCACACACTCCACTTGAGCACACAATAACACTGGATCCACGCACGTACTCCGAGTCAGTCACACGCGACGATCTGCTTCGACGATAAACCGACGCACGTCCTCCTCGCGCGAACGCTGCAAGCGAACTGGCGCGAGGGGGGCGCCACCCGCCGCTTCCCCCGGCGAGCGAGCGACCCTCGCATGCCGATTGCCGCTGCCATACATATTTCTCCACTCGAATTTTTCGTCGACTATCTTCATGTTTGAGGAATACTTTAGCCGAATCGGAGATATACGCTCTAATAGATACGTATTATCTGGGGATTTGCTGCGAGGGGTGGTGGGTCGGTGTTACGGGTTGGTGGCTCGTTGCGGTTGACTTGCCCGATGTTATTTTGGCAAACAATATTGCATTGCAGTTCTGTCTAAGCTAGCCCTATTCTCTTGATACCTAGTCACGTGGTTAAGTAGGTCAGATGTCAGACTAATAAAGATTTCTGTACACACTTATCGCATGGATATTACGTGATAGGTAGATATAAACGTGGTTGATGCCTAATTTACTGCTCGATCTGTAATTTGAACTTCTTTGAGTGTTCTTAGATTATAATAGAATACTATTGTTTTAGTTGACCTACACATCTTTGTCATGTTTTTTTTTTCTAAAAAGCATTGTATTCATAATAGCTGACAAGAAGAGAGTATTTAAGTACCTGCCTATGCCGACACTATCAACAATTTATCACTGGCAACATTACCTACCAGCCTGAAACAAAATACCTGTGGCCAATAGAATAGATCGCATTTTCGTAGCCACGGCCACGTACGCGCACATTTGCGGGCATAGATTAAAATATTAATGTGGGTGGTTAATTCGGTAATCCGCAGAGGGGCAGGTAATTGATACAGATAGCTCTGTATCGGCCGGCGCGCCCTAAAGCTGCTGCCACACTGACTATTTACGAGCCCATAGTTTTATACCCCTACGTCCAGTCTGCAATGTTTTACATAATAATATCTATACTATACTAATATTATAAAGCTGAAGAGTTTGTTTGTTTGTTTGTTTAAACGCGCTAATCTCCGGAACTATTGGTCCGATTTGAATAATTCTTTTTTTGTTGGATAGTGCATGTATCGAGGAAGGCTATAGGCTATAAAACATCACGCTATGATTAATAGGAGCCGAGCAGAGCGGGTGAAACCGCGCGGAAGTAGCTAGTTACATAATATAGTATAGGTACCTATGTTAAATAAAAAAAAAAATGTATAGCTAGAAAGACTTTTAATAATTTGATCTAAAAACATTGAATTCTTGCAATACAAATACTATCAATAGTATCAATATCAATGGTATGCTAGAAAAAATATCCGAGTATTTTTACGTAGGTATTGTATCATAGCAAATACGAAATAAAATTCTGTTTGTTCATTGAAAGATACTCAGATCAATTTGGTCTGTACATAGGTACCTACCTACCTAGATATCAATTTATAGTTTGCTGGAAAATTCCAAGAACCAATATTTTTTTTTAAAGGAACCTTAACAAACAAGGAGTTTTAATACAGGCTCTGTTTTCAATTCTGAACGAAATAGGTAGACATTCTATACATGAAATATTTTTCCGGGAAACCAATATGTAGGCAATGTAGGTACCTAGGTATCTACGAATAGTTTTGGAAGCAATGCCTGAATTGCGATGTAGGTATTTGCAGACTTTGAATGGTTTATAGCTATGTTCTAACTCTTATACGAACCTAACTAAGTACCCATGTGAATTACAGGTACTTAACTACAATCATTAAAGTGCCACAAACTTCGTTAAAACAACGAAAAAATACTTCTAAAAATAAACCACACACACATTTAATGTTAAAAAGCGCAAAAACAGTATAAACAAGAAACAGTAAACATATTAAATTATGTTCACGACATTATCAAAAATTTTATCGCATTGGCTTGGTAACCACGAAAGCATGGACGGCTTTAAAATTCCACAATGCCGTGCTTTACTTTCGTGACTGAATGAGCGTCGTTTAAGGCTTAGCACCCTGTATCGCGTGTAAATTTGCCAATCAGTCATTATTAGTTGACAACCCTGGAATAATTAACAGTGGTCACAACTTCACAAGTACACAGGACAGCCCTTGTTTCTTAATGCCCCGAGAATTATGCTGATAACCGGGTGATGAACGACTTCATTGTGGCTCCTACCGTGACGGCAAACTGATATACAGATCGGTATTAAATAGCTACGGATATGTAAATTAAATACCTAACGCTATACTGTATTTTAATTGGTAACGTTTCTTATCAATAGAAAAAAACAGGATGAACAATAACTAATGGGTACTTGTACCTACTTAAACGAACTTAGAGCTTAAAGATTAGGTAGCCATAAAATGGATATTAAGTGCTTAATAAGGCAAAAAAATCGCATATATCTAGAAAAATAACTTTAGATGAATGCTAAAATAATCTTGAAGCATCAATAAAAACGTCAGTTTAAAACGTTTTCTCACTGTTTTAGCTAGAATGACATTATGGAATACTTATAACTTATAGAAGAGACATTGACAAAAAACTTAAGTATCTACCTACCTAACTAAATTAAATATATAAAAATATACACGAAAATGATTATAATGTGGCCATTATTCACAGCTACAATGCAGTGCAAAAAAGATAACCTCTGAATGACGTAGTGACGATGTTAATTGATCTATCTGACTATCTGAACACCTCACACACAATGGAATATTGTAAGCACATAATTTATTTTTGTATAAAAAAGGATTAATGAATAAAAAGGAGTGTATGCATGTATGTAGGCAAGTGTGGCGTAGTTAGTTATGCTTTATGTTTATTCAACGCATTCCGCTCGGTGCATACGATGCGGTTTTTGTGCCGGTCCGCGGCCGTGCGGCCGGCACGTTAAGCAGCTACGTTTTATTTTGCTCGCCACACGCGCTCGCTATACTATACGTAACAACACACAACTTTGGTTTTTATTGTAATTCTTCTCCGTTCTCAAAGCTGAGATTTTACTTTGTTTTATTAAAATTATGTTTATGCTTAATTTCTTTGTGTAAGTAGCTAATGAATAAGTAACTACTATTCATATACCTAGTCAGCTAGTCTAGGCATCTCATAAGTTTTCTCTTAACGATTTCAGTATAATAGACCAGTCACCTAGTTTCAACTATTATAAAACTTAATGGTCATGGTAACAAACAGTATTCAATGGCTCAATGTCTTCTTAAAGACGCATTAGACTTGTTTTTATTACCAAGTTTATGAATGGGAAGGAAAACAAGACACAAGACAACATTCTTAGCTCATCAACAGTCTTTAACGCTATTATTTCCTCAGTATTGAGTCAGGAGATGAGTTATTGTGGTCACTCCGCTGCCGTCATTAACCATAAGCCACATGGAAAAAATACAAGTTCCATGTAAATCATTCCTGAGTGAACACGTCATATTATTAGTTAGGTGTTATTATTGTACAATATTTAATAAATTATACACTCACTTAAACCGAGTTCAACCTTTGGAGTTGCTATAAACTGCATAGTTTGCATGTTTTCCTGTTATGGTTAGAGACAGAAAAGTGAAGTTTTTTTATGGTATAACCCGGTAAACGAGCTGACGTATCGCCTGATGGTAAAGCATTGCCGCATATGGACACCCAAAACACCAGAGGCGAAACAAGTGCGTTGCCGGCCTTTTGGGGGTTAGGAATTTAAGGGTTGCTGGGGAATCGAAAATTGGGGTAATTGGGCCTCCGGTAACCTCACTTACACAACGCAAGCGTTGTTTCATGTCGGTTCTTAAACTATCAATTAAACATTGTAAAAATGTTAATATGTGGCAAGTACTACAATGTTTATAATAAGTACCTATCTAGATACTTCATGACTTTGTTGAATAATAGATAATAATGATAGACAGAGGTTTTATGGTATTTTTGCCGCAACAAAACCTTGACCGAGTCTCAAAACTCGCAACATTTTATTCCCGTTCCCCCGAAGCGAAGCGGAAAGGTCAGTTATTTCCGATGTCCAGACTACCTAGTTAATTTGCCAGATCTGGCTGTGAAAATGCATACGTGGACCACTGTCAGTTACAGCGGCGAAACTAGGACGAATCTATTTTGTAGCGTTCACGGATTTGAAAATAATTTGGCTATGAATTCACGGAATGATGAAATGTTTGTGGATTTGCATTTTAATGAATGTTGCGGAATGATCATTTTCCGGTACGGCGAGCATTTATTTAAATAAAAGTATAGATGCACTTTTTATATTTTCTTCATTTGAAATTTCTCAGAAGTATCTCTAGATACAACATTCAGTTAAAAATGGACGAAACAGTTATCAATACATTTTACCGAATTTGGCAGATCATATTGTTTATTTCCAAGAAATGTGAACCGGAAAGATATCACTAACCCAGAAAACTATCAGAAAGAAAAAACAATCAAGAAATTATATCCCTCTCGCTCTCTTACAACCATCCCATTTCATCAACACCATCTTTCCTATGATTAAAACAAAATGAAGATAGAAAGCAATACTATTCTAAAACACTCCAATAAATGAAAGTAAATTGCGCGTTTAATCCTGTAACTGAAAACATAGTGCGAGTTTTTTACGTCAACGCAATCGCAACGGGTACCGCGTTTAGCCACCTGATTGGTGGGTCTATTGGAGCTGGCCAATCAGAGCGCCGAACGTCATAAATGTGTCGATCGCGTTAACGTAAGACATAGGTAGCACAAGCCCTCTGTAACACATCCTCCCAAGTTTCTAAGTAGGCAGTTAACACGTCATCTGTCAAGTTTGAGTAAGTAGTGGCTGAAACAAGGAATGCTCCTAACTCTAGAGTCACATGTTTTAATTTAACATACCGTGGGGTGACCCTCTATCCGTGATAGTCGTGATTTACAGTCCTCTGAAAGGTTTAAAAAAAAACTTTTATTTCGGTTATTAGAAGCCTTGGAATCGTAAAAATATAAGTTTTTAAGCTGATATGGTCACTAGTAATATCATTAGAACTTAAATCGGGCAATGTATTTAGTTCATCCGTGATAATGGCGCTTGCAACAGTGCCCAAATATAAGAAACTCACAAAAACGAATAAACATGGTAAATATCTCGTTTTTAGTTCTAATGATATCGCAAAAATAGCCTGTTAGACGCATCTGCCTTATTATATCTAGCTAGATAGTTTATGAAATTAAATACTTAGTAACTAGGTATATAAACGATGCAGGTACTTTATTATCACCATCAAATAGAAATGACACATGTATGGACTTAATAACCCGCATCTAGTTGGTAATGGAAACTCCAGAACCGCGAGGTAACATTCCAAGTTAAGTGGAATAAAAATCACATGTAGGTTGATGAGTTAATGCGACAGCTCAAGTTCAGTAGTGAGTGTAGTACTCTCCCCAGCTACTAGTGCTGATGCCGGCTGGTAATTCACGAGCACCAGTAACGAGTCGCGGCGAAAAAACGAGCAAACCGCGACACGAACTCGTTTTGTTTCGTCCCGAGTCCTCTCGAGCACCCTCGAAAATTTCGCCAAGATTTTTACGCCCACCATCAACCTCGTTATTCTTTCATTTTAAAAATATTAGAAAATGCCATTTAATTTCATTGAGACTAGACCCCGGGGTCATTACACCAAGTAGCATCGTTAAATCAAGTGTCTACCTACATGAGTCGATATTTCTATAACTACAAAAATATTACACGATCGAGCAATATTTTGAGCAAAACAAATAAAACTTTAAATGTTTTCTGATTACTTAAGTACGGAGGAACTGTAATTAGTGATCTGTGTGAAAACAAAACAGAAAGGGACGTAAAACTAATAGCTAGACTTGACTGAACTCACAAGAGGAGTTAATTAAATAAAAGCCTGTACAAACCTACCGGACCCGGCACGTTTACGAGGCCGCAACCCTTAGCAGTTTATTTTTAATTCTTATTTGGAATCGGTCGTTTTGTTGGCCGCCACATGTCGTGACAACGATGTGTGCTCACTACTCACAATGGATGAGGCATTTAACCATTTTACGTTCACCCATCACATTATCTACCTGCTCTTGCCGTTATTTATCTATTTATCTCGGTGTAAATATCCTCAAGACATTCTATACAATTGCTTGCATAAAAAAATCCCTGCTGGATACTTTTTTTTTCCTTTCGTGGGATTTTTTCTCTGAAACAACCTTCGCAGTAGGTATTTTGGGTTTCATTCTTTGTACCCACTTGTACAGGGCACTTTACTGGGCTTAAAAAAGTATTTTATTTAAAAATGCTAATCACATTTTGTATCATTTATTTCACTTAAATACGTAGCAAGAAAAATCCATTACATTTGGGACAGTATTCCTGTACCGTCCCTAAAAACCTCCGCTTCCGTTCGAGTAAGTAAGCCTGGTAGGGGATTTCTTTTAGCATCACAATCAAATGATCGATCACATCTGCTAAACCGTGATATTTGAGCACGTTTCGACATTTTATTTACGTGAAAGGTTAATCTCTTTTAACGTACCTACGATACGATACGCCCAGCAGCGTACACATACAATCTATCTATTTTTAAAAGAAGATCGGACACAATGTACGCGAGGCGCCGTAACTCGTAATAGACATGGTTATTTATTCCCTAGCAGCGAGATGGCAGCGATAGAGACTCCTGCGCAGGCGGTCGCGATCCGCCGATAATGGATAAATAACAATCAAGCGGTATCGCGCGACATCGCGCCGCCCCCGCGCTACATCGCCTCTTATCTCCCTACCTGACTCAAACAAAATTTTTACGATCCCATTGCTTTAACGCTGATCGCATCGTGCAAGATAAGCCTTAATTAATTAGGTAGGCCCGCTTAATCGACCCGTTATTTTCTTGTCCATTTAATTTACACACTTGATGACTGTAATAAACACCTACAATCGAGATTGTTTAACCCTAATTCGAAAGTTTTGAGCTTCCATATAAGTTTGGAAATGTCTGTGTAGGTCGGCAGTAGTCGATAAAAAGAACACTTTTATTTAGGTATTGTAAATCAATAAAAATGCCTTATTGAATGCGTTATTACCATTGCTTATTATGGACGCTTTGGGATACACAGATCTACATACATGACCATGTTTTATTGCACGGTCCAAGCAAGAGGCAGTTCATCAAACATTGACTTCGTTACGGGGCAACATAAACAATGGTGGATTAATTGGCTAGACGGTCAAAGCAAACTCGCGTTATCAGTGGTGTGCGGTGCGCGGCGCGGCGCGGCAGGACGCGGCTACACGCGGCTCGGTGCACGTCGCCCGTACCGTCGAACAAACAAAACGAGCTGCATAATTAACCGGCGCGAACAATTAGTTGTATAACCGGCCATTGTGTCGCGTAAAAGCGACAACTTTTTTTAAAAAGCCACTCGGTTTCCCAGAAGGCTCGGATTCTGTCTCGCTGCAAGCTCGAGTTTTTGCTCCGGAATTAATATTTAATGGCTGCAGTTGGAATTGCATGCGATTGGCTCTTTAGATATCTCGGTTTATTTACTTTTGCGTGGTCTGGTGGCGTGAATCATGCTTTTTCAAAATCACACCGACGTAAAAGGTAATCTGATGACTAGATAGCGCACGTCTGCGTTCGCCCGCCTAGGACGAGTGCTTAACAGTCACTAATAACAAAAGGAGCTTTTTATGAAAACAAGCTTTTGTGTGAACGTAGACAGAAAGGTTAATTGTTATTAAAACGTGGATAACGTGGCTTTGGAAAGTTGAATGCTTTTTTAATATTTTGAAGGATTACGTTCGGAGAACTCGCTCACACGTTGGGATTATCAGTTGGAAATAGATAGATAGATAGATAGGTAGGTACTTAAGTGTTAAGTATTTGTTTCGTATACAGAATCATGTCAAGCAGATCCCTCTCATATCGATAGAAGCTTAGTAGTGAGTACCTATCCATCATTGTAGTATTACAGATATTTATCTACCCACCTATAATACAGAGATAGAGCGCACTTAATGTGTTTTGACAGCTACTCGTATGGAAAAAGAAATGCGTATGAAATCGCATTGTCTTCACACTCAACTGCCTCGTTTAATCTAGTGGTCACGAGTATGATTACTGAGTGAGAGGTCCTGATTTCGATTCACGGGTCAGTCAAAAGGTTTTTTGTTTTTGAATTCTCAGTATTAGTATTGTGCTGCATGGGTGTTTGACAAATGGTCGTCTCTTGTTACAATAGGGACTATTATCACAACTGACAAAATTGAAGTAATGTGAAACACTTCGATCAGACCACCACAGATAGGGCCAAGTAGGGCTGATGCCTGATCCGAAGCTGCGGACTACCTAGCGGGTTTACCGACTCGAAAAGCAGGAGTAGGAACTGGGTTGTTTTTAGTCAGTAAGAGCCTGACACTACCTCTCGCCTCGGCCAGGGCGGGAGAAGTCATTGAACGAATTTTCCCCCTTAAAAAAAACCTATCCAATGAGAAAAAATAATCAATACTTCTAGATAAAGATAGCCTTTAAACACTTGGGAATAGCCTAAAACGTAGACACGTGAAAATGTAATCGATTAATGAACGATGTGACTTACGTCCAAAATAGTCCAAATACTTACTGAAACGCCACTCAATTTTAAGACGCTCTCAACAATAGTTCTGTCTCTACAAATTCTTTATAAAAGACAGAGATAGCACGATATTTAAGTACAACTTAAAATTGAGCAGCGTTTCAGTATTCGGACGTTAGGCAACTATGTACTTAAGTAGGTAACTTCTATAGTATATTAATAACCACACTTGATATTGAATAAAGGTGCGAATCACCGCCAGGATACATACCTATCTAATTAATTAAATAAACAAGTACTTACATAGCTATGTTTACACTCAAGTGTCGATTGACAATAAAATATAACTCTTTATTGTAACTAATTACACAAGGCGTGTCGAGTACTGAGTGCTTACAGAAGTGCAATCGTCATAAGGTTCATTATTGAATAACAATCGTGTTGGTGTTGAAAAGCGATGATGTATATTAGTACCTAGTACCTACCTACTAGTTAAGTATATAGACAATGTAATTGAAGTTGGTACGTCTGTATCTGATTCATGACTAGAATGCCCTTGGTAGACACATCTGCTGTTTGTCTATCTCAAAAAATTGCCTGGTTAAGCAAATATATTGAGTGGGATGGGGTCAGAAAAAATTGTTATGTTAAGAACAAATTTCAACCCTCAATTAAAGGGGCGTCGGTGGTTTAACATGTGTGTCTATTTGTGGCATCGTAGCTCTTAAACTGATGAACTGAATTTGTTGCAATTTGCAAATCAAAACTTTGTATTAATAATAAAACGAAACGAGTAACAATTAAGGTAAATCAAAGTATTTACTTTAAACGAAAACCCTGAAACGATATCTTGATGATAACGTCGATAAGTTGGCATTTTTCATTACCGTTTAAGTATTTGCAATTATTATTATGGCGTATTAATTTCAACGCAGCCTCGGACAAATATACAGTTTCATCATTATTATCGAATTTACAACCAGCCCTGTTAACCTGACATTAACAAAGGCAATGAAGAAAAATAAATTGTTGCAGTATTAATGTGTCAATGATACAATCAATTGAGACAAATACCGAGCACTCATTACACTCATTTAACGTTTATTAATGTCAAAATGAGGTAACAAGTTAATATTAACCGTATTGCTGTACACATAGAGATAGAAATAGCGTGCTGTAGCCAGCTACTGATATGATATCGAGCTTTGATTTGATCCTCGACACAAGGGGAGGACTGAACAGTCGTTCCATTAAGTATCTACTAAAAACGAGGTCACGCTGTATAGCCGTTAAGTTTATGAATATGGAATTAATGGTGATGTAACTGATACACCCTGTATGAGCTCGGTGCGAGCCAAAAGTTGTTGGCGACTCATGTCATTGGCATCGCTGGCTCGCCATCTACGCGAATTTAAATCACTGTCAGTCGTCTGCATAATGGTTCCGTATCGTAAAGCCGTCACTTGCCAACAATGAACGTAAATATCGCACTTGGAGCGCCGGCGGCCCCGCGCCCGCGCACTGATTGACACATCAACCCATTGTGATAACTACCCACACGGTACTCGCCACCAAAACTACGCATACATTGCCGGTTCCGACCGGATATTATTTAATTACATCCAACGATTGTATCAATGGACAGCTATCAAAGCGATCCGATTTGATACGCGGCCAGTTTAGATTGTTAGAGATTACTTCAATGGTTTCGCTGTTAATTAAGAGATAAAAGATTCAACTATAAGTTAAGTGGGTATTAAAAGGAGGATGTACAGTACTTGGATGGTTATTTGTAACGAAATATGTACAAGTAAACTTACAACAAGAGTACTAACTGATTGGACACATGTTTCTGAGGAAAATATCAAGCAATTGGTTTGGTATTGATAGATCCTCGAAACAGTTTATCCAATGCTTCGTAGACGCTCAGTTTCCCAGTAAAACCTTCTACATACATGCAGGTACTTGACGTATAATCTATTCCTAGCTTAATACCCAGAATTCACCCAAATGCCTATTGCCTTAGTATCAAATAGGAACGAGATCTGTAGTAAAGTACGTTGTTCAGTGTTTACCTAATACATGTTACGAGCGACTGCATTTAGCAGTAGTAACAGCTTGTCATATGAAGTCAAACATCGGTCGGCAGGCAGTTATAAGGTAAACCTAATACATAACAACACTATATGAGCTAAGAAAACTTAACTATAATAGTTTTAGATAAGTAAACTACACTGAAAAAGTCTATGGAAAAAATACATCCTGTAACTATTGACAGGCAGTGTGTAAACACCTTTATGTAGGTAGTAGTGTGGTGTCATCAATGAAAAGAACTCTATAAACATCTACTCAGGACTTCCTTGATAGCAATACCTATTTAGAAAATGCATTCAATTGTTGTGATGAATCTAAACCTAAAAAATTAATAAAAAAATAAAACAAACGCGAGCCTTAAAAAAATACTTTTCGTCATCGAAAAGACAGTGTTTTTAGTCCACGCAAAGCCAACTTAATTTAGAAACAAAAGATTAATGCATTCCGGAAAAAAAATAGTCTAATTTTCTCGTTACAAACTCATTAACAAAATAAGCAGGACCTAAGTAGGCACCAACTTAGCAACTAGGTATCAACTTACGTGGCAAACCACGTACTTAGATTAGACATCGATACAGACCCTAGATACAGGCAGTACCTAGGTTACCTAGTAGAAAGAACAGGCAATTACTAAGTCAGTACTTAGATCGTAAACCGCATTAATCATTCATCTATGCAACCACGGATCTACAACCGGACATTAGCTGGATACGGCAAGTGTTAGTGGCCAAAACATAAAAGAAATAACAGTTACAAGTCTGCGACTGGTCTTAGGGCTGTCTAGCCTTATCTAGGTAGCTTATTAGGTTCTTGACAAATTAAGCTGTACTTCAGTGTGAAATTGTTTTTCAAGAAGCTATGTTTTCGACTTTATTACCAAGTTATAAGGTTAAAATTTGATAAAAAATTAAGGTTGAAATTTTTAATAAGCACGTGTTTAATAATACCTAATAATAATGAAAACGCCATTTTTATAGATAAAAATGGATGAAAACTAAACTTCGTGGCATTTTTTTTTTGGACTAACAAGAGTAGACCTAAACTATTTCAAACCTAAGTTGAGAACTATTCGCTAACCTTGCAACTTAGGAAGTTATTTTAAGCATTCAATAATAACCTAACATTTTTTCCTTATTTGTTTAACATAGAATTTTTAACTGTTAGACATACCTACACCTAGGTACCTAGTATAGTAGTATCTTTTTGTACCTAGTATAGTAGTATTGACTGCACGGTTGGTGCGGTGGCTGGGCAACTGGCTGCCGCGCAACGTGTAGCGGGTTCGATTCCCGCACGGAGCGACTCTTTGTGTGATCCATAAATTGTTGTTTCGGGTCTGGGTGTCATGTGTATGTGAACTTGTATGTTTGTAAACGCACCCACGACACAGGAGAAAATCCTAATGTGGGGCAACGTTTAAAAAAAAATCTACCTAGGGACTACCTAGGTAGATTTTTTTTTTAAATAGGTGTATTAGGTTTTGTCGCCGGCAGTAGTGGTGGGCAGTGGCAGCCCTGGCGTGCGCGGTGCAGGTATGTCCGCGGGTCGCTCGTCGCTCGCACTCGTACGTAGTTATTTTTTACACGGACGGTGGCTACCGGACAAGCTTGCCTTATCCGATGGAGGTCGCCGCGCCTATACTTATGTATCGGTGTATCTCTCTGCCTGTCTTATTGTGCTTTTAATGTCGACGCTTTTGTTGCCTCATTTCTGTATTGATTTTTTTTTTCTTGAATACGAATTAGCTTTGTACGATTTGAGATTTGAGAATCGTTTTGAAATTGATGTTTTGTTTTGTTCAAAATTTTAGCTTTGATTTTCGTTGAGTGATTTTGGTTTTGATAAAGCTGTGATGCGAAGTGGGGTCGGTTATTTAAGTAGGTAGTATAGAAATGTTTCGCTAGCAAGCCGCGGTGTCGGCGGAGTCAGGGAGGGCTTGCAGTGCGCTGTGCGGTAGCGAGGTCGTCACCTGCGACAAGACGGAGTCGCGCCGCGACCCGCGCCATTAGCGCCGCGCATTCAATAATAATGAACGAGCCGCACCGAAATATCCCCTGTTTACACCCACTCGCTCGCTCCGCACCGACCGACCGCATTTTATTTTTTCGCTGTCGCACATTTCGCCGTCATAGCTATTTCCACTCGAGGCATTATACGCGCGTCGATGTGTGCGTCAGTCCACGTGGACTGCTTCGTCGTCGGTGAGTAGAACTTGACGAATCCGCGGCTGCGATTGGCTCGCGCGGCGAGATCGCTTATTAAGGGCGGGGTTACACGCGTTCTAGCGACGCGGTTGGCTGGAGTAGTGCGCGGAACGAGCTTCATTGGCCGAGTCGATTTTTATAAGAGCTACAGTCCACGTGGACTCGTTTATCTATTCAGACGCCGGCGGCGCGGTCGCGGGGGGAGGCCGGGGGGTATACGGGCAATCAGTAAAGGCGGGAGGAATACGGCCATATTTATAAGAGCTGCGGGGATGCAATCACGAAGCGGCGCGGGGGCCGGCGGGCGGTCGGGGGGGAGGCGGCGGCCATTTTGAGGGCAGCTCTTTTTATTCGTTTTTCGCGCGGGGTGCGTCGTCGTCGGCGGGAGCGCGCCGTGCGCTAATTGCGGGGGTAATGAGGGCGCTCGACTCGACTCGCTCACTCTATTAAACTCGCTCGGTATCGGCTGCCTTATTGATTTGTCCTTAATCGAGGCGCTGTGGAGTGGCAGCCTGGCAGCCGCGGTGTAATGTAAACAAAGCGGTCGGGTGGCGGGCGGCGACGTCCGCACAAATTGAATTAGAATGATTACAGCGACACAGCACTGACCCAGTCGCCGCGACCCGCGCCACCGCGCCACCTAGCGGCTACATCGCACACTACACCAACACCAACACTGCCTACACCAGCTACCAATAACAATCCATTTGCAACCAAACAGACTGTCTAACCACCTAGGTACTAGGTAGGCAACTTTCCTGTAGATATTTTATTTGACGGTAAAACGAGACCGACCCTCCCTTTGCTAAAAGTTGCGGCGAACTTTTTAAATTAATTTTTCTTCTGAAATGTTTTTAAACTTATCTGCTAATGACCTGGTAAATTTCTTTGTAAACTATTTATGTAACAATACTTGTTTATGTAGCAAAATAAACTTTGTTTCATAAAAAATGTACCTACAATACAATACATAGCCATATTACCTATGTAAGGTAAGGTAAGCAACAACCTACGATCATTGAAAAGTTCATGCTCCGTTTACAAAGTTTCCAAAGTGCCTAGTTGACACTTGACAGTTGAAGGGATGTGAATACCTACCTGCCTAGTAGGTAGCTACTGCCTACGTAAATATTGTAAATATTAGATGAAGTAAAAGGGAATCTAACTACCCCGTACGAACACCGCGAACCAACTCGCTACTCGCTACCTAATTACACGGCCTTACAGCTTAATTAACATTAACACAATCATTTTCCAATGTTTTAATTTCGTTGTAATTTCCCAGAAATATTTAACCAAGTACTTAGTAGATATAGCTAGTAATTTAAGTATTTTATCAACACTTATTTGACACCTTATACTAACAGATAACAATTTAAGATTTCTCGTTTTGATAAACGGACATACCTACCTACTTTCATTTAGATAGCGATAGTGTGCGCTTGATAGGTATCTATCTAGAGATATTTCCCAAATTAAATAATTTAGCGTAGTGCAAATGTAGTGAAGTGCTTGATTTATAATACATATAAATGGTATAAATAGGAAATGATAAGCGTTTGGTAATGCGGTGCGGCGTCGAGGCGGAGGTGTGACGAATCGCGCGCAATAATAGCATATTTGTTTACGCGAACGACATCTGTTAGTAATGTACTGTAACACGTTCACTACGCAACGGACGCACGCCGCGCGCCCCCACTACTCGTGTTTATTCTACTTTTGATTACTGGGGGCCATTTTAAACAGACTTTTACTGATGTTTCAACACTAATTAATTACTGTTTAAATGTCCATAGTTACTTGGAATTTCCGTTTTAAAATATAGACTTTTCTATACAGGAAAGTCGGTCCACTTCGCCACGTTTTGTCATCACGGATTCTTCGAAGAACCGAAATATCATTTGGCTATTGTTTGCGACATTCCGTGCTATCAATTTGAAGGGTCAGGTAAAATATTCTAAGAAGTGACTTAAGTTTAAACTGAAAGCTTTTGTATTATTTTTATCACATTTGATTTGTTATAATTTGAGTAGAATCTGACTGTGAGTAAAGAAGATCAAGGTTTTTTGTACAAGTATAATTTAGATATGGGTAAGCTACTTCGTTCGAGGTGTAGATACTTATCGATTTACAAGATATGGTTGCGTATAAAACTGCGTCAAAATATCTCGAATGTAAGTTGATAAAATAAGCTTGTCCGATATGAGTGCTCAGATAATATTAAATCATGTTATTATTGGGTAAAGTAGGTCCCTATCGGGGATTGTACCTATTTTATTTTATGTAAGTACCTAAGTAGGTAGAGTGGATTAGACAAAAATCAGCTTAGCCGTATTAACTTATTAAGCCATTGTAATTATCAGTAAGTCAGGTTTAATTAGGTATTATTTATACTTACCTTACGATTATATAAAAATAATAACACGACTGGAGGTAGCCTAGGTTATAAATAGAGTACCTAAGTAAATGAATAAGTAATAGATTACTTCTCCGTCAGATCTTAGATGCATCTTAGAAATTACTTTCTTATTAGATATCCAATTTATATAAATTGATCCGTCAATTAATTATGTATATAGAATTAGTTACTTAATTGGGTTTCTTTGTTAAATAAACTTATTTCTCTTTTAATCCTCGAAAAAATAAGGGTTGAATGTCTGCCATTACATTTACAGGATCAACGTACACTCCATATTTAACCCTCTACGTAGGTAACTAGTTGCACGGAAAACAAAAGCAGAGGGCGCTAGTCGCAGTCGTCGCACGTCGAGGGTCGCAAGTGATGTGGTGCAGTTATAACGTTATACTGAAGTAACACATGTTGTGAACAGAGCATGGCGCGCAACTGTGTCAATTGCTCGCATTGTGTGCCTATGTGCCGGACTATCGCTAAGAAACACTCTCGTATCTACATAACACTTACACCATAGGTACCGTGTTGCCGTTTAGCGTTTACTCTTACTACACACAACATTATGTTCAACAACTTGTTATATTCAACGACTTTCGCAAAAGATTTGTAACACCCAAATCTGACTAAACCACCATGTGTTCCGAAACTAATACGGATTTAAATACAAAACCAAAACTGTTGTTAAAAGGTAACAGTTATAATTATCGTGTCCCATCACTACTAGGCCATGACAGGCTAAAGTGTTTCTATAACGAGTGTGAATTGATGTTATTATTCGTAGAGGCAATTATTAGACAATATAGAGAACAGCTCTTTACTGTAGCATACTTTAAAATAAAAAACAAAAGCAATAACGAGTATAGCAAGGTATGTTATTAGCCACTTTGTTCCTAGTACGAGCACCCCACGACTCGCCACATGTGCACACTTGCTAAGAGAATGAACAGTGAGTAGAGTGACGCATAACAGTTACCGTCTAGAGGTGGGGTCGATAACAGGTGCATTCATACCTATTACTAATAACATAACATAACACGTGGAGATTACAATGCACTACCTAGTACCTAGTCGGTATCGACAAGTACAAACAACATACGTACATACATTTATTTATAATTTATTGATACTTTAATAACTTTTCGAGAGTGAATATGTTAGGCAAATGATTACGTGTTAATTACAACAGTTAATTAGAGTTACATTACACCATAATTCATAGCGATGAAAACAATTGGCCGCTCTATCTCACTTGTTAACGATTTACGCAGCGACACCTCTTTTGTGTGATAAAATGGATTCGATCAATTAACACGTTTCGCTTTTTAATTGGTTAGATTTTGATGGGATTATGAATATGTTAAATACATGTTTATTTATTGCAACAACATTGAACAGTTGATTTCAAGTATCTGGGGCTGCGGTTAATGCTCAAAGCGAGCTCATGTACATATCACACTCGGAGTTTAATGTGAAACAATAGCCACATAATTTCCAAGTAACGCATTAGCGTCTCAAGTCCCAAGCCACTCATCTTCCCCACATCCAAGACAAGTTAATGGCGCGACAGCGATGCGTAGATTACCAGTTAACATTTCATTAAATAAACATCAATTTACGAGCACCTATCTACATCGCCGAGAATCCTGCCGCGACCAGTGCAGTCTAAATTAGGTAAATTGATAGTTACCGCCTTACTAGGTACGGAGCGGTGCGGCTAACTACAAGCCAAAGGCTACCTATTAATATTCTAAGCGTTGCGACAGCTGGTCCGGACCAACGCAGTCACACAATAAGGGTCGTCTAATTGCGTTACACTGACGCCCGGCCGCTACGAAAAACACTTATTGCTTTACATAATCTTTATTGCTTATCAGCACGAACACGGTGTATAGCGATACGCGTCAGTGGACACTGGCCCTAACAAGCACATTTTTTGCTACTTAAATTGGTAATCGTTTTATTATTAATCAGCTGACTGCCGATGCGTGATGTTAGTTTTAGTCTAAAAATATTTATTGATTACATCTACCTACTTAGCTGGTAAATCACCGTTATGGACCGTCACCTGGCTCTAGCGATGTAGGCAACGTATTGTCAAATAACAATGAAGTCGACGCCTACTCATTAGGCGCAGTCAAGTGTAACAATCCACTAGTTTCAATAGTGATGTGCACCTACAGCTACAATGGAACGCGTCGCGGCGGGAACGATATGAAATTTCATTAACGAGGGTCGGCGCGCCTCTCCACAAGACGGCGGGCAAACAGCGCGCGTGAACCCACGAATAATTCACACGCGAGCCCTACAAATAACACCCCCGCCCCACCCCCGGCCCCTCCGGCCGCAAACTGAGTTATTTATCGCCCCCGCCTCTCCCCAGCCGAGGCTGTCGCGGCACAGGAAATACCCGCACGTATTTTTACTGCCGGCTGAAGACCGCACGATCCCTAGCGAGTAGCGACATCTCTTGTGGGGTCGCCGCGATCATACTTGAAGCTGACGCCTCTCCACTCTGGACATGTTACACCGACTGCTCGAGTGCTACCTAAGTACAACTACATGCCGCCAACTAAACTCTAACTTAACTTGAAACTTATTAAGCCACAGTTACTTTTTAAAACAATGACGTTATTGTTTCTGGCTGTAGCGATGTCAAGTACGTAACCCGCCGCTCGCAGTAACAAAAAGTGACTCCGTATTGGGTATGAATAATTACTTTGTTATTTTCCTTTTTTCTTAATTACGCTAGTAGTTAGTTAAAGTGTGTTATGTAGTACAGAGCACAGACTGTAAACAGGTAACTGCACTAATTAATGGGTACTCTGGTCTGGCTTCCTATTTTAGTTACTTTATATCGGTACAGGGAAGGAAATCTTAAAATATAATTTACAAAACAGTTCGATAAATGACACAATGTGACTCATTGTTTGGCAGTAGAGCCGTAATATCTGAGTATTTGCGGTCTCTATGGGTTGTTTGTGAGTCAATTAGTGGCTTGCGCCGCCGCCGCCCCGTACCCACCGGATACATGCTTCCAAGTTTTATGGCCAGCTCTAGCTGTAGGTATATGTGTACTTAGATATTACGCGTAGTTGCATACTTACGCGGTGGTCGCGGTTACGGTATCCTTACGTTTTAGCCGGCATAAGAATTTAAATTTTTCAATCGACTTTTGTGGGAGGGTAGCTATCGGTGTTCTATCGAAACGGAATCATAAAAAATTAAAAACAAAATCCGTGCGGTACCTCCCGGCAGTGGTCGGTGCGCGCGCGGCTCACCCCCTATTTTTTGCGGGTAGGTAACGTGCTCGGTGACACCTCGCGCGGGTCAAGTGCGGGGCGCGCGGCGGCGGGGGACCGCTAATTC
Organism: Spodoptera frugiperda; assembly: GCF_023101765.2. Lineage (NCBI taxonomy): Eukaryota > Metazoa > Arthropoda > Insecta > Lepidoptera > Noctuidae > Spodoptera > Spodoptera frugiperda. Next base: position 11,887,410 of record NC_064214.1, on the reverse strand, counting down.
CGAGCGCGTGACCGCACCGCTCCCCCCCTCGCCCGCGCCCCGGACGCCTAACGCCGTTTTCCCGCCGGATTTGCGTTCATACAGTAAAATAAAAAGGGCGATTTGGCGCCCTCCATCGACGCGGCCCGATTAGCGGCGCCCGGGGAAATTAAAAGTATTTTATTCCAGCATTTATTCCCTTTTTGTTTGTGTTGAGTAATGCGAGTGTGTCGTGCGGTGTGGCGGGCACCGCGCGGGCTGTAGGGCAGTGGCCCGCGGAATCCCGCTACATGTTATGAATGACGGATGACGTGATATCGCCGATATCGGTAATCTCATCGACGTGAATACAGGATATACTATCTGTCATAACAGATTATTGCTTAGTCCTTGTATTAGGTACAGTGGCAACTCAAGGAACTAGATTTCAGATATTATTATTAAGTATTTTGTTATCTTATCGAATGACTGGCCTGGCCGCCTGGCATGCCTACCAGCAAGTTTCTAGAGTACAAACGATTGTTTTTATGTGCCTATTCTTCAATCTCGTCTTTAATCTCAATGGCCTTATTCCTGTCCCCATTGTGAGTCACACAAGTCATAAATAAGAAAAAAACGCTAAAAGCATTCACACTGAGACAAGAGTTCTTCTGCAGTTTTTTTCCCCGAGGGTCGGGCGGCGGGCCAGACTAATAACTTCGTCTATAAATCAAATATTAGCTCAAATAAAGCAGAGAGCGTTTTATCAACAGAGTGATATCGTTTCCCTTCGTAGGTACATAATTTATATAAAGCTCCCGATGTTGAGCGCAGCGTCTCGCGTCGGTAGCCATTAGTGTTGGCGTTTGAAGTGTTTCAACACTTTCAAGAAACACACTTGACAAAAAGTACGCGCGAGCGACCGACCGACTTTGTGTGATTAAGATGGAGCGCCTGCGCCGCGGTGGGCGGTTACCTTAATCAATTGAATGAGCCAATTGACGCGTTTAGTAATTTGCTTTTGCTTCGAATAATAAAAAAGTAAAAGTAATGGCTAGTGTCGGTCATGAAGTTATGAGATGTGTTATCTATCTAAAATACAACGTTTATTGCCACAGGATGTGCGCACGCATGTAATTAATATTAATTGTTTATTCAAATGTAATGTAACAACGGATAATTAATTTTTAATCTAATCGCTACATCGAAACAACTGCATTATGACTAGCTGAATACTTTAAATAAATAAAACGTGAATGTTTTTTTAAAGATATCAGTATCTAGATACCTGAATGACTTATCAACCTACTTATGTAGGTACTTATTGAGGTGTAAATCGGATTTGTAACGTCCGGTACCCTACTTACCTAAATATCGTTCGGTAATACTTGATTGGTATCGACCCGGGATTCGAAGTCAGGACCTCTAGCTCAGCAGCCGTTGAGCAGTGATTCGGTGTTATGTTTGTTCATGGATATTGGTGTATTGTGTAGAATGCATGAGTGAAGACATGATTGGGGTCGAGGGGGTGCCGGCACATCCGAACCACTCCGTACGTAATATTTCCGGGTGCGCCGTCCACAAAGGATCCCCTTTCCATTGAATCAAAAACGTAATCGTAAAAGAGCTTTTAAAGACTCGATTTGTTTCTAAGAACGGCTTTTGATTTCAATCTCGTTATTTTGTTTTTCATAAATAAATGTGGTTCAGCCGGTGGGGGGGGGAGGGATTCTAATATTCTGATATTCTAATCTCGTGATTGGGGGATGTTGTCTACTTAAGTAGAAGTAGGTTACTGCTTATACCTTTTTAGAGTATGTATACAGATAGGTTCTCAATGTAGATGCGTAGGTAAGTTTAAATATGCATTCGATTTGTACAATTGCTAAGTTAGTTGTACAAAAATACTTTTCCACTCATTAAGACATTCATTCGTTGTTTAATGTGAAAAAGGAACGCAGCTACCTACTACAAGCTTTTTCCATACAATTGCGTCATATGAAAATCCTTTGTTCAGCTGGTCAAACAAACGCTGTAAAAAGTAAAAACACAACATATTACAAGAGCAAAATATTGCGAGCGTTGAGTGCAGCGGCGGCGGCGGCGTGCTCTCGGGCCGCCGTGGAAACGTCGGGGCTCAGCACAACAGTTGACTCGGGCAGACACACACAGCGCGCACACTGCACTACAATGCAAGGGGGAGCAAGGGGAGCTGTGACGATGCAGTTTGCACCGCGGCCTCCTCCAACCTTCACCAACTTGCGCCCGTGTTCTTCGGAATCGTTTTAAATTCAAGAACCGCAAAACACTCCAAACACAACTATGCACCCTATCCCCCTCGCAATATGAACCAAAATCATAACACCACATTTTTATAAGTCGTTTCGAACATGGAATACACCTTCACCACAACACCAGATTTAAAACTCTAACCGCCAGACACAAAGTTCAGAATCGAATAAATAATGTAAAAATGGCAGCTGTCCTTGGTGTGAGTGCGGAGGTGAGAAATACATTAGCGGTACCGTTTTCTATTGGTCGTTGCTCCTGTGTTGATATTAAGCAGTCCACGTGGACTGCTCGGTGGTCGCTTGTCTCGTTTTTTTCAGCGGGTAGGTCGCTATCCGTCCCGTTCTAATCTACAGCGAAACGTGGAATGTCATGTCCGGAGTTGTTCAGAAAGTCGTGAGCGTGCATCGTGCTTCCAACTTTACCCTTGTTCCGAAACAGAGTAAGTGCGCCCGATTGACTTTTGATATTGACTTGTATGACACGCTATTAAAGTTAAATTTAGCGGAGCGCGTGTTGTGGTCAAAAGTTTTTGTTGATACGTCATATTGATAAGCATTTTTAAGTCAATTAAGGTTGTAAGCTAAAAGCGGTTGTTGCTACATTTAAATTATCGGCCGGCATTCAAATAACGCCATTTTTTTCGTGTCGGCACGAATTTATTTAATAGTTAGATATATGTTATGTTGGGTATAATAACGTGGCGTGGGCGATGCCGTGGTACCTACGTGTCGGAGTAGATACCGGCAGAGGTATTCATTCAGTTAGTCACGGATATCGATTTAATAATGAACAATATTGATAAGTTTTATTGAATACCGTCGTTCATTTGCTAGATACGGACATTTGTATGATGATGCGTTGGACATAACATAATGTACCCACGTTGTTATTACCTAAAGATACCTAATGGATTCGTGTTGAGTAGCTACAAATTATGCCAACACTTAGGTATCTAGATATAAGTAGGTACTCTAGGTGCTTACGTGTTTCTACCTAAGTATGAACATTCAAATATATCTTGTACTTACTCAAGTAAAATTTGTTATGATTATGAATAATTATCATCCTAATCCTTACCTAGTAGGTACTTAATTCTTAACATCATAATTAATATGTAATTACATATTAGTTACCCACCTAGTTCTTTTTTTCAGAATGATACTTATTAATTTATTTAAACACCTCCTAAATATTTTTTTAGCAGTTAAACAAGTACCTAGGAACATTTAACTTCGTTGCTACTTCCCTATAGTATCACTATAGGTACATACCTAAGCACTAATTTGTTGTTTCAAGTAAGTAATAATTAAACTAACTCGCAACGTACCTATTTAATTAATCTCACTATAATAAAGATTTCCTTCCTTATAGCCTTATCGTCAATGCTAATAATACTCATAAAATATTGTTAATTATTATTTTAAAATTAAATTGCAATAATGTTGTCGTACAACACAAGTGTTAATAAGTTACCTACATAGATATTTATTACAATATTTCCATACAATATTATTTCTGAAAAATGTATCCTCATGCATGACCAAAAAGTAAATAAAAAAAACAAACTTGCAAATGTTTTCGTCATGTGCTGCCATCTCGCGGTACTATTTTACAACTTATTACGAGTTGCCGCCAAATATTTCCTGCTGTGTCAGAGTGTGTGTTTAGTTTATTTTTTAGCTATTATCATATAATTTAACTTTGTATGACTTATAATTGCATCCGGATCATACTCTTGTTTAAAAAATGATTCAATAATTACAAAATACTTGGTATAGCATTGTGGACGGAAAGGGAATGCAGCGCCCTCTTTTGACAAGCGTGAATAGCTTGTAGCGATTACACTACAGTATAAAATTTTAAATTAGGCTATTTATACATTTTTTACATTATAATAAGTTCATAATTAACGAAACCTCTTATCAAAAATAACGAAAGTTTAATTTATTGTAATTTTAAAAGAAAGACATGATTTTGAAGTTGGCATTACCAACGGCATGACAGTTGACAACTTTGACGTTTTGTAGAATCGCAAAAGTCAAAGTCACTTTGGATTTGACAGTTGATACTTGTCACTGTCAGTTGTCACACTCAGTTTGCTTTATTTACTTGTCGAAGAGTCGTGCGTAAGTTTTTATTGTGTTATTAAAACTTTTAAGAAAACATAAATTGGGCCGCAGCTTTGTTCAATTCAACTATTTGGAAAATAAAAACTAAAACTTTTCGCTCCTTTCTAAGTTTATATGATTTTTATTTTAAATATAACCATTTATAAACATAATGGACTCAGAATTTAAATAAATTATCTTATTATGAATTTATGAATGATGAATACGTGTACAAATATAATTTATTCTGTTTCAGATCGTGTAGAAAAATGCCGCAAATAATATTACTGTTTAGTGGAAAGAGAAAATCAGGAAAAGACTTCCTTACCACACATTTACAGAACTTGTGAGTGAAAGTAAACATTCTTTAATAATTACAATTACAAGCAAAACGTACGTAAAATAAGATGTTATTTTGCATTGCTAATAAGACAATAAAGTTTTCATTTTTATCTCAGTTTTTTTTTTTTAAAATGTGTAGTTTTCAGTCAGTATTTTTTTTTTACTTTATGTAGTTGCATTTTCTAAGGTACTATTCTCTTTTTAAAATTAATGTGTAAAAAAAAAGTAATCAGTATTTTTTTTTTTACTTAGTGTACTTACAGTAATTATTGTTTCTTTTTCTAAACTATGAGCCATTTTTATTGAAAATACATTAAGATTCTTAACAATATAAGTTACATAAGTCAATTGTACCAGTTTTATTAATATTCCATTCATAAATGTTCCAGGCTTGCAGACAAATGTGAGGTTTTAAAAATATCCCATCCTATAAAGAGTCATTGGGCCAAGGAGAAGAATTTGAATCTGAATGAGTTGTTGGGAGACAGCGAGTACAAGGAACAATACCGACTTGATATGATCAACTGGAGCGAAGAGATGAGAGCGCAAGATTATGGGTATTTCTGTAGGATTGCTTGTCAAGATGGTAAGTTAGATAATATTTCTATTCATACAGTTTAGTTTTTTTAATGATTATAGCTTGCTATTTTATGGTTAAAACTAGTGACTGCACAGTTGTGGACGGAGCATGGAGGCTGGGCAACTGATTGCCATGTAACGGATAGCAGGTTCGATTCCCACACAGAGCCACTCTTTGTGTAATCCACAAATTGTTGCTTCTGAGTGACATGTGTATGTGAAATTATCTTTTTAAACTCACCCACGAATAGGAGAAAATGCTAAAATCTGTTCAGACTGTTAACAATGTTGTTTATGGTTTGAAAGTAGATGTCTACTTATATCCCATATCTAATAGTCTTCTAAGATGTCTAGATCTTTTTCTAGAAATATATTTAGTTCTTCCTGTAAAGAACACATTTTATTTTGCATAAACGAGAACTCAGACTTTCTCACTATAAATGATGTAAAAATAACAGTATAATTTCACCAATTTCAGCGACAGACAAGCCAATATGGATTGTGAGCGACATCAGAAGAAAAACAGACATCAAATGGTTCAAAGAAAACTATGGTGACAAAATTAGAAACATAAGAATAATAGCTGATGAAGAAACGAGAATCAAAAGAGGTTTTATTTTCAAAGCCGGAGTAGATGATGTCGCTTCAGAGTGTGATTTAGATGACTTTGTTGACTGGGATCTTGTAATAGACAATAGTGAGGGAAAACAGAAGTTAGAGGAACAATTAAGTAGTATATTGGGGCTGGTATCTGGTTTATGACGTCGGGTAAAAGCTGCTCTTTAGCTGGAGGGTCTAGTGCGAGTTTGTTTTACGTTAATGCGATCGACATGTTTATTACGTTCGGCGTGCTGATTGGCTACTCTAAGTTAACTAATCAATCAGAAGGCTAAACGTGGTAATGTTTCGATCATGTTAACGTAAGAAATAACTCGTACTCAGTATCCAGCAGTCACTCGGAGAATGGATTGGGTGATAAAATACATCATGTTCAAAATATGATGCAAATAGGTTCCAGTATTTATATTATACGTGACATGTCTTTTATCAAGTTTTTATACAGATTTGATATTATTGTAATAGCAATTAATTTAATTTATTATGTAAATTAGTGTCACAAGTAAGTGGTTGGTAAAAACCGGTGATGGTATTAATTTTTATTAGAGACAGCTAAAAATTATATTATTGTTATTTATTATAACTTAAGTTAAAAAGTTACAATCTCCAAAAGGCTCGAAATAAAAAGACATATATAATGTATCATTATTTATTGAACACTATTTTAACTTTACTTGGTTAAAAATCAAGGTCTTAAGTAGATGTCTATGTTAATGAACGTATCATATTTTTATGTAAATTATTTGAAAAATATACTTTACATTTTAATATTACGCATCGTTTTTCAGTTGTTTTTTTTGTTCCTCTAGTATTTTTATTTACCTCAAGGTAAACTCCATGGTATACATAGTGGACGTCTTTCCACTGATGATGATGAAACTCCATGGAATTAAACGCCTTGGAGAGGAATAGGAGAGAGGAAGATTTGCCTTCATATAAGTTTCCTCATGTGGGTGAATAGAATTCGAGGGGTGAATAAATATTTGGAAAATATTTTAACACCTATTACAATATCTATTCACCCCGTTTTACGGTTGGTACCTAAGGAATAATGTAATCAAAGAATTGGTGGTTAACCTAGTCCTTATTTTTGTACCCTATATGTATAGGCGCAAATAATATTTTTGCTCATCAAATGGAGCTAATGTAACGTAGGGTCTATTTCTGGTAATTCAAAAAACTCCATCTATCATTTTACTATAAGAGCGTAGAGCCATCAGCAGTTCAATGTAGTAACTAAAGAGAAAATATCCTTACCCATTCCTTCGGTTGTTTCGTGACTTACTCAAGGCAGACGTTGTGGTAGCTTGTTCTGATATTCAGCAATAGATGGCGTTAGTGTACGCTACGAACAAAATGTAACTTCAGGATAAAAACTTTTCCAGGTCGTGAATGTGTTTTTACACAGGATATTTGTAGGATCACACGTAAAGCAACGATGGATTTTCCTAGTGAAAAAGTGTAGGTATGTGTTATTTCAAGTTATAGTAATATGTTTGTATCTGTCTACTGTATTTTTTGATGTTATTAAGTTACAAAGCTTCGAATGTTACATTCTAAGCCAATGGTAGGTAAACTTTATTCTTTTTTCTAAAAGTTTTTAAATATTTCAGGGTTAAAAGTTCTCATGAATAACTTTCACGGTCTACCATAATTCTGCTTATCTCGCTGGTTCTTTTAGTAATGTATTATCCCACCCAAAACATAAATGTGAAAGGCTGCCAAGTTCGATAATATTGGAATGCTTCGCCTATAAAAGAAGTGAGATCTAAATAAGTACCAAGTTCCATACACAGACCTCAGTTAAAAATGATATAACAAGTTGGCAAGTTTTCACACACTTTGTTATAAACCTACTAAACGCAATGAGTCAAGTATATAATTTTCTATTAAAACTTGCCAAGTTATATCATTTTTACAGGACACACTACCGTGTGTCTACATAACAGCCAGCGCCAGTCTGTCTGGGCAAAGACAATCAGATGCAAATGACCCTGACGATTCTGGCTTACCTCTTTCTTTCCTCTACATTCATCAATGCCGTATTGTAGTTATTCTAGTTACATTTATATTTTTACACCACCTCCTATCTTTATCCATTCATACCTAAGTACAAAAAGCTGAGTAAAGGTTCTTTCAGATTGCATCAAAAACCACCTTACCACTGATACAACTTACACGGAGCTGCGGATGGCGAGCAAGGGTAGCTCGCCGCGTCGCCACCCGACCAGAACCAGAACCGAGTGTATGTATGCGCGTCGCGTATCGCGCCAAAGAGCTATCAGGCCACCACAGATGGGGTCCAGTAAGGCCCGTGTCTTTGAAGACATGACGGGTTGCCGGGGCTCCGACTCGAAGAACAAAAGTAGGAATGGAGTGGTTTTTAATCAGTAAGAGTCTGACACTTCTTTTCGCCTAAACTAAGGCGAGAGAAGGCACTCGACGAATTTACCCCTCCACAAAAAAAATCACCACTGATACAACATAAATGGACACCCACACTACCCTCAGCATTGCCAGTCACGCTTATAGACTTCGTAATAAGTAACAACATCAGTCTTGTACTCCATTTCTTAATTATGTATGTAAAACAAGAAAAATAGGACATTAAAGTGTCACGCTCGATAAAACTTCAAATGAAAATTTAATCCACTTAGAATAGTCTTTCGAGAAAGCAGAAGGTTAGGTTACTTCAGAGGTCGTTGCCCCTGATGTAGAAGGGTGACCACGAAAACGATTTAAAATTACTGGTAAAGAGCATTAGAACTTCCATATTAGGTTCTTAAAGATATCTAGATTTTGATTGGTCCATCAGTTCTTTTTAGTAGGTCTGTATTGTTTTTTTTTAATTTTCGTTCAGTTTTTGCAAGCAGCGCTGGGGTGGTAATCATTACTCGGGTTAAGAATTGTATTTCATCAGCGTCATCATCATCACTCCCAAGACTTCTGCTGTATAAAGGTCTCCCCCTTAGTTTGTCGTACCACAACTAGCATAAGCCTCCAACAGTCGAACACATCATCGCTTACCGCTCGGCACGATGGTGGCCAAACACCCTATTAAATGTGAGAAAAAAAGAAAGCGATGGTCCGCAAATCTGACGATGTTGAGATTTAAAGACTTAAAGTATAATGGGAGACTAAATCAATTTTGTCCATGAAATATAAATAAAAAAGCCCTTGTTTTTATGAGTGAAATAATTCAACACAACATAAATAACTTGAATCGATTAGGTGCCTTGATCTAATCGATTCAAATTATTAAACCAATAAACACTTTCGACAAGTTTTCAACTCCAAAAAGTCACCCCGTCACCACTTTCAAGGGTTTAAGTGACTTTAAACTTACCCGCGGAATGTCGTTGCCTGCTTATAATTTGATTTCGAATTATAGAGATTCACAAGTTTCACAACTTTTTAATTTTCGTATCAGAAATCAAGCAGGTACTTGATAGAGTTGGACGATCCAACTCCACTGCAGAATGTTATGAAACTTATTTTGGTGCACTATTATTTAACTTCAAGATCAAATTGGATTTTTAAAGCACTTATAACTAACTCCTCTGATATTGTGGATGATACATGATCATCCATTTTATCCCCATACCCATGCCCATGAGCGATTGCTTACTGTCCGAATGCTTGTTTTCTGCCACATCCTATATCCTTTAAAAAAGCCCAAGAGACAAGTTAAGACTGACCGTTAATAATGGCGGTAAATCAGGAACTTACTGCATAGTATGTAGGACTCTACAAAACCATAGGTCACTTTTAAGGTGATCAATTTGATTGGATCATGATACAGTATAAGTTAAGGAGTTACTTATTTTATTCAGCCTTAAAATCGAACACAGAACTTTTTGCTCAGCAGGCATAAATAACTGCGAACTCTACCAATAATAAAAGAAGTTAAATCTATATGTAAATTCCTGCATAGTTCCGTCGTACCTACCCAATTAAATATACCTTTCCTACCCAATTAAACAAATTAGAACGGCGGGTACTTTCGCTCTTTGTTTTAATTGCGTAAAGTGACACGTTTATTTACAAATGTCCTATTTACGGGCGGAGTGAAGCCATTCATGAAATTGTATACTTGATCTGCGACCACAATGCCGATGGAACTGCGCCGCCCCGTCTCGCAGAGATAACTATATTTAGTACTCGACACTCCGATAGCATGAATGGTACCGCCGGCTGTGCCATTTACACCCATACCGCATCATATAATATTGATGTCAGCTTTCCTCTTTTAAATATAACGCCTGATTATTTTTGCTCATGGCAACAACTCCAACTTAGGCCAAAGTTAACATATATTCACACGAATATTATGGTAATGTTTCTTTGTTCTGAACTTTCAATTCTAGGACAAAATGTTGGCGCAGACACAACTACTTCGATCGCCATGGAAGTCCATAATCAGGTCACGTATGAATGACCTTCGGCGCCAGGCTTCCTAGAAGCGCTAACTTTAATTACTGGTGCAAAGATCCTTGGCAAGCCGCTAATGTGAGTCGATTGTTCTACTTAACTCGGCCATAATGTGCGCCACTTTACAACTTTATTTTATGCCTCAGAGGATTTAGATTTGAAACCGTGTTCTTTTTTAAAGTAGGCTTGAATTCGAAACCTGGGTACTTTACAAGGGCTGAAAAAGCAATTTGTTATATGTTTATACAATTAACGAAGTACTTTTCCTTGTACAAGTCTGAATAATGGTGTCCATCGGCCGCGTCAGGCGGCGTGGAAAGCTCGGTGGCTAGTATCTGCGTTACGTCCAGAAATGACTGGTGTCTCCGGTGTAATGTCAATTGCGGATGGTGGTGGTCGTGCGAGGGAGGCACGGGGTGCCGGGTGCGGGGTCGCGGGGCGGGGGTCGTGCGGCGGCGCGGTATCGATGCGGGTGCGCGCGCAGTCCCGCGCCCCTCGCGTTCGATTTTCCCAGTCCGGGCGACGGTGGCGGCGCGTTGCATAACTGTGTAGCGGCACTCCGCGCGCGACCCCGCTCCGAGCGCCCGCCGCGAGCGCGCTACACGCGCTGATACGCGCAACGTCGCGCCCTTTACGTAACGCGCGACCACCGCGCGCACTCGCGCTCCTCTCCGCCTTACCGAGGATTACTGTTGCAGTGATACGCTGTTAGTGTGGCAGGATATCGTCGGCTGCAGCACGAGGACGTCGGAGCGGCCGGCCGCGGACCGCCGGTGCTGGTAGGTGTCGCCGCAGTGCGCGCGCTCCCCTTTGTCCGGGCGCGTGGTGGTGGCGGTTGCGGTCGCGTGCTGAATAATTGACGCGGAGGCTGTCCGGCGCGCGGCCGCTATCGACCTGGTCGCGTGACTGGCGCGTATTACCCGCCCGCGCCGCAAGGACGCCGCGCTGGCTGCGACACGGCCGCCAGCGGCGCCGCTGCCGCTACCGCCGCCACCGACCTGCCTCCTTACACTATGTTCCTCTATGCTATTGATTCTCCTGTAGGTACCTATAGGTAACCTATTTACAGCAGTGCTCGTTATTTACAACATACATGTCAGCCTTGAAGCCCGTCACCAGAAGGACCGCTTTACAATACGTCACCGCTGCGTCTTCCTAGGCTCGGAGAGAGTTTTGACCTCAACTGTGTTGGTTCATACATTGTTGTTCCTCAGTATGAAATTGACAGTTCGACAGATCGATATATTTTTGACGCAAAACGCTTGTAGTTCTAACAACAATCATTTCTTTCGACATAATGGTTATAATGGCGATTTACCTAGAATCGAAGTTTTCCATAAATGTTTAGGTTTATAAAGAACTTCAATGTTCAAATGAATCGATATGAGCAATAGTTTTTTCTTTACTGATTACGTAAAGGGAAAACTTAAGCTTCATGTAACATAATATTGACCCTTGGTACTTTGAAAGCTGAAATATTAGTTGACTTTGTAGCGCGAGCTTTGGCTACGGATTCGGATACAAACGATGTGCTACGATGTGCTACGTGTGTGCTACGTAGCATGACCGTAGACGTGCTACGCACAGGCGTAGCAGTAGCTACGGTTTTTTAGCTTTTACATAACATAACAGTATCTAAAATGCGTATAAATAGTACAATATTAGTTATTTTGCAAAACATGCAATAGAATTTGTGTTGCTTTATCAATAACAATAAATCCATAGGTTTCTCCAATACTTGGTATATAGATGCTACATTCTTCATTTTCTAGTATTTATTGTACCCTAAATGGTACACAAATACCTAGAAGATGGTCCTGATAAGTGACAAAAGTTATTTGCGCCAGTGCGCAAACGTTGACACATTAAGCATGCGTAGACTACGTTTATAACAAACCTAGGAACAGTCAATCCTGATTATGTAAAGGCTCTTTCCCTTTCCTTTTTCTTCAGTGAACTGTTTGTCTTGAGTTTATTGGTTTAAGTCTCTAACAGGACATTAAATATAGATTAATTTTTTATAGTTTAGGTACTTGATTGGTTTATAAATAGGTCAGTAACTAATGACTTTTTGTTAATCATTTGAATTTTCTTTTTCATTAGTATTTTGCTTAGATAATAGAAGTTATTAACAACTTCCGGTCTTTCTACACTTTTGAGTAATGTACACAAGTCTTAATTTGTGTATTATATATTTATGACTGTAAATGTCTTTGTGTTCTCCTATCTATATTAGGTACTACATCACTATCATTAATCTCTTATTAGGTGTTGAGGACACCGGCGTGGTGTAGTGAGGTAAAAAGGGTGGGAACCCTTCCTAGTCTTTATGAAGGTCCTTTTGATGAGTCATAAAAAACAAGGTACTTTCTAATTTGAAATAACCAATCCGCATTGAGCAAGCGTGGTGATTAATGCTCAAACCTTCTTAGTGTGAGTAGAGGCCTTTGGTCAGCAGTGGCCACTTATGTATAGGCTGTTGATGTAAGTTGATGTATATTAAGGTCATACAGACATTCTGTTGTCAATATTCCCGGAAGATATGCATATATTTATACATAAATTGGTTAATTACAATCCATGCATATAGATGAGACGGTTGTTAGCATATTCATGGTTTTGAATCATCACATATTTGGGGAAGGAAGCCGCGTTCTTGAGATGTGCTGACGATTCCTTAAAGCCTTGTCTCTTCCTTTGATTATCAGGTCTTAGTAGGAATTACAGATACCAGACTTCCTTTCTTTTCTTCATCTCTAATTATTTCTTCTGATTTATTTCGTTGTGGGATCCAAGACAGTTATTCATATCCCTGGAACGCGCCGGACTTCAGTGTTCTGGTGTTTTCATGCTTGTATCTACTGTAGATCCTGGCTTACAGGAGTTGCAGCGGTATGGGAGGTTGTGGCGGGCTTGTCCTAAAAAAGATACCAGATTTTATTTGAATGCGTATTTTAATTGTTACAATAGATTGGCTCTTATAAACTCTTTATACAAATATACAAGACAATCAGCGAATAAGGAAATGTAAAACATGTACCAAAGGAATAGTTGTTGGTCCCGTTATAGTTATCATTCAAAGTTATTATCAGCCTGTATAGTTTCACTTAGCACTTACCTATATGAGTAGGAATAATGTAGAGTTTTTTTAGTTGACATTTAGCTACGACTAATGACAGTACTAGTGACCTTAAATATTTATTTATATATTGCACAATGTACATACATAGAGCATACTACTAGTTAGTACAGTATATGACCCTGTTAAGGCGTAGCAATTTATCTGGTAACTGTTACTTTAACATCCTATGTAGACGATTTTAATCATGACGATTTCTTATCTTTGTAAGTTTACTAGAACTTTCACGACATGAAATCGAACCGCACCCAGCCAGAAATCAAGGCTATATTTTACATGCCCAAGGAACAGTCGTAAAAGTCGCGTTTCCACTTTCCACCGAGTTTGTCGTAAGCCAAGAAAGTACGAGGCAAATTCAATCATACTTGAACTGTATTTTGGTTCATTTTAGCTTTTTCGTAAACTCTGTTACGAGTACTTCGTAATAAGATGTTTGTTCCTAAAGACACCTTTGTGTTGAAAGTATTGTGGTCGATTTTCGAGTGTAACATTGGAATGAGTATAGTAATTAGTATGATAGTTATTCAGGCTAATTACACTCCATAGATTTTGTTCCCTAAATCTAGGTTTCATTTGAGGGTCATTTCATTTCGTGTTATGTCTGTTAGTCGTGACCAAAGGCCGGAGATTGTTCTAAATAGTAAAATATGATAATAAAAAAGGAGTCATTGTTTGTAGTTGTATGATATTCATAAAATATTGAGTTTCTGTGCCAACTATGGACTCTTTTGTATTCTAACATTTAAAAGACTAAAAGCGTTTATTTGCTAAAATGTTTCACTTTAAAACTTTAAGCTGCTTTTAAACACTCAAAGTTAATAAATAATTCTGTTAATTTGTTTATCCTCTTATCACCCATAAAGCAGCCCCTCTTTTCAAAATAATGATAGAAAATCTGCTCAAGGAAATTATAACTCAAAAATCATGTAATGAAGGGTTATTTTCAAACAAATCAACAACTTTAATTGGTATAACCTTTGATGTACTTAAGTATAGCTAGCTTTACTCTAAGTACATATTAATTATACCTTTCATGTATGGATATTTATAGGCTTTATTTGTCTACAAGTCATTCATCACTGATGTAATTTATGAATTCTTTCAAAAATAGTTTAAAATTTATATTCCATTCGTTAATAATGAAGACGACTGAACTTGTCTAAGTTCAGTCGTCTAAGGAATAAATAAGTCTTTATTTATTCCTTATATTTATGCGATGTTGTTATTCCTTTACTTACTTGCGGCAAAAAAATCTGGTTAATTCTTTTATAACTATCAAATTTTAATCATCAGTCGTAAAATATCAAAAAACAAGAATCAAATAACCAAAAATTGTGGTTGGATTTTCCATTTAATCGCAGACAAAATCTATACATTGTCAAATCTTTGCATAGACCCCTACATTATACCCCTTTACTTCATATTCTTGACTTCTCTTCCTTTAATTTTCATCTTCTCCGCATTTCTTCCGTTACAAGGAAAGACAAAAGCATTTCACTGTATGTAGACCTCTAAAACTTTTTGGATATTGCAAAAGTAACGTTACGCAGCAGTAATAAGAATTTATAGGTTTTGTTCAAAAGTCCGCACTCGTTTGACAAAAATCTTGCTGGGAAGTAAGACTACGGCAGATCTCGATTTAGGTAGATGTTGCAAATTACTTTTACATATAGAAATCTTTAGTGTAAAACTAAAGATTGTATAAACTAGAGAATGTAGTTATGTCTAAAGTAACTTAATTCATGTTAAATGGGACAGAACATTGTCAAATTATTAATAAATCCTATGCTTTTTATGTATAAGTCTTTTTAAACTAATCTACAGATTTCTTGAGGGCCATTCTCCTCAAAAGCCTCTTTGAAGGGTTCCCCGGAAAACAAAAAAGGCTTAGTGATTCTCGTACAATGTATAGTATAATCTTTTCTATTTTAAAGTCATTAAATCTAGATTACGTTTTTCTATTGTTAATGTCTGATTATTCAAAATTCTACTGATTAATTCGTTGTTGCAATTTAAATTTCCAGAACCGAACCAGGCATTGTTACATGTTTACTGTTCTAGGAACAATAGCAGACCTAGACTAGACACGTGCCTAGTTAATAGAATGCTCACTCCATTACATGGAAATGACATTTCTGGTAGAATGTGCGTGTGTTACACACATACATGTAACCCTTTGGGGATTGACACGACAGCGCTCATGTGTTTGTCTACATACGTACATACATACACACAAATAGTGGTGTAAACAAGCCACTGCCTAACAACAGTTTTCTCGTAGTAATTTCCCTTTTCATTTGTCGTATCGGTTCACTTTAATCCGCTCGTATCACGTGAGCGGTGTTTAACTGAAACCGACCGTGTGCGCGTGTGGATTACCTCACTCCCCCCTCCTTTGGAAAAATACTGTTATAAAGTTTTCTATGGAGAGTAATAGCTACCCAACCGCTTATAACAGGGGATAGATGGGTCAACGATGTTTAGAGGAAAAGGATGAAAAGATAAGTTAAAGAGAATTAGGATGGTAGGAAGGGGAATGAGAAAGGATAAGGATAGTTTTCGTAACAAACGTAGTGTAATAACAAATATAATAAACGTAGTAATACAAAAGACACTGATTATTGTTTCAGAATTCCGGGAAAGGAATTATTGGGCGGAGACTAAACATTCCAATATCTTAATATCAAAGGAATTAATTACGATACTAGCTAAATAGTTCGCCGTCCATTAGTTACCGAGAGTGATTTAAAGGCCATAATGTTATTATACTGCAATAAGCTGAACTGGGAAACTTTCACGGCATAAAACAGATTCTAAAGTTGCGAGTAGTCAACTGCTGTTCCAAAGTAATTAAAACGATACGCTGGAAGCCGTTAGCTGAGCACCAAGTCCTTTGACCACCGTGCTCCATGGCGCATTTAATTGTCGAAGCTTTGTGAACAGAAATTTTAATTAACGTTGACAATTTACGTTTCAAGAAAAGGAAAACAACTGAATACAAGTATCTTTATTTCCATAATACGGCATCAATTTCTGAAGGCTCTCTCGAGTTTATATAACCTTTTTGTGTAGCGCTGCGGCCAAATTCTATTTGTTACGACACGAAAACTAGCCTTCGTAGATTAGACCCGAGTCCCGAGTTAGATAGATCGAAATATATTTATTGTTGAGACCTTTTGAGCTGGGATACTTGGTCCGCTTTTATAAATATAATGAAGTGACTTAAACCTATATTATAGCTGTTGGTTTGTGGAATAAAAGGCAGAGGTTTTGTCGGTGAACGTTCGACTAATGAGCGTGGAAGGTTACATAGTTAATTTGTAATAATTTCCTTTGTTTTGTGTGTGATGGAATAATTTCATATTGCGTGCTTTGCTAATGGGTGCACGCTGTGGGTGAAACGAATTAAATCTATCTTTATTGATTTGTATTCGAATGTGATACTGTCATTATTACTTTTAAATGAGAGTTGTGGATAGATTATTATGCGGTTTTTGAAGCATGAAGGAACTTAGAAATTCAAGCCACGATAAGGCTTTAACGATTAACTTGTGCTACCAATTGTAATTATAATATTTAGAAAGAGAATGATAACTACGTTGTATTGTATTCCAACTTTCCTTTTCATGTTCCATTGTTCTTTAGATAAATGGTGTACTAGTTTTTGTAGATCCAATCGAATTAAATGCCAAGTTTGGCAGAGAATTTATAGTTCCGTTGCTAACTCCTACGCAAATAGTAGGCGCGTAAGTTTCATGCGGGTGTTTGACTTTACTGTTTGTATGTTATGAGAACCGTATATTATGTTTATGTTCAGTATATTATCAGTAACATATACAAAAGAAGATGTTAACTAATATTCGTACAAATAAGAGAAGGTTATAATAATATGCTTAAGTATCGTAACTTGAGGTGGATCATTTCAAAGGTTACACTGTCTACCAAGTTTGTTGTCTAACAAGGATCGTCTTAGCATTACTTAATGTTGTGTAAATTAAGATTTTTATATTGAAACCACAGAATTTATCTTCTTTGAAAGAAAGTTTGCCGTAACGCGTCAGACCATAAAGCATTCAGTCAAAGTTTAAAATTACATTACAATATCAAGTACCTAAGCTGAATTATCAGAAGCGTATCTCGTAAAATTTCCACCAAGCAAAAGAACGATGAAATTGCATTAAAATTTTTGTCAATTTCTTAAGATATTATCTTAATCCGATCCACGAATTCCGGAGTTAATGGCTATCTTTAATTAATTGAAATACCTCGTTGAAGTTTGTCGTTAACCGCCTTTTATTTTATCTCTTAATGACTGCTCTTGGTTATAATTTATGATCTGTGTAGTACGGATAATTTAGGGGTTGTTTTGAGACAAATTATACTATAGATGGTTATATTTATTTATGTGGCAAATCGTACCTAATCCGGGGGCCTAATGACACTTCGTACCACCGTACAAAGAGTTTAAACACGTATCACTTTGTATGTAATGATTTTCCTTATTATGTATTAAATAGGGTCTCTCTACACAGATATCACGTAACGATTTTCTGAAACCAACACCCATTTATGTAACAAGAATAAGGATTGTCTACAAAACGTAGAGAAAAAACGAAGCTATGAGAATTTGCCAGGCGCTTGGGGCGTACGCACAAAACGTTACATAACTTGAGTATAATCTATTCGTTCGTTCCAAATGTATCTGATTTTGTTTTTAGATGTTGTATATTCAGATACAGAAGTTATTAATGAATATGTAGATTAAGGATAACAAGAATCTTGGCCTATTTTGCGTATTGAACGTGGTAATTAAATTTTACTTGGTAACAACGCCACGAAATGTAATGCTCGTTGCTCACCGAAGGCGTAAGCTGTGTATAACAGCAATTGTTTTATGTTTGATTATTATTATTAGTTTAAGGTGAGTAAAAATCTGTTCATAATTTCTCAATACTTAGAACTCCTGTAGGGCAAGATTTATACGTACATACGGCAGGCAGGCAAAGACAATGGAACACCAATTCCTGCGAATCTTACACACCTCTTTCGCTTCATTAACAGTTATCAGTCTCTTCATTGCAATGAGAGAATAATCATCTAAACCACTATAATATATTCTATATATTATGTACCAATGAAATTATACAAAAATCTATTAGTTAAGTTAAAACGAATCAATTATCCTTTCTTTTACCCACTTGATGGACGGCGTAAAATTATTTACGCACGCCTAGATTAATACCTTATTTCACAACATATGTATAACAGTTCGAATGGTATTTTTAACCTGTTGTTATAACGAATAATACTTAGTTATATTAGTTGAGTGAATATACCCGTGTTAGTTCCCGCTGACGTAGGCACATCACATCACTTAAAAGGCGCGTATGTTAACCGTCACCCATCCATTTGTTGACCTCGCTACGTTTGCCACTCCATTTCTCTAACAAAGTTTGTTTTATTATTCAATTCCCTTGGTAAGTGCGTTAGGATATGTGGTACTTTCGATTCTTCGTTGGTATATACGGAAAAACGTGGTTCTTTTTAGTATGGATTCAAAAGACCTCATTGATTCAGTGGTTACAAGGCGTTTCAAACACGTTCACAAAGCGTTTTTTTAAGGGGGGAAAATCATTAAATGGCTTCTCCCGCCTTGGACGAGGCGAGGGGGAGTGTCAGACTCTTACTGACTAAAAACCACCCCGTTCCTATTCCTGCTTTTTGAGCCAGAGCCCCGGTAAATCCGCTAGGTAGTCCGCAGCTATATTTAGGTTTTTCGGTAATTTTATTGGCAAATATTAGTAGTAGCATAAAGTTTGGTATAATACTCACTCAATGTATGACAATAGACTAACCTTAAGTGTTGAGCCCCCAGTATTTCACTTACAATTTCCATTAAACAGAATTAGTAGGTCTCTAAATGATCTAAATCATACCATAACTAGAGATTCAACTCTGTGTGATCCACAAATTGTTGTTTCGAGTCTGGGTGTCATGTGTATGTTTGTAAACGCACCCACGACACAGGAGAAAATCCGATTGTGGGGCAACATTTTTTTATAAAAAAAAGATTCAACCGCTTTACAGAGTAATAAACCGTGATGTTATTTATTAGCAACGATGGTGTTATTCGATGAGAAATTGGAATAACATTTCATCTTGATGTACTTCGATGAGGGAAGGGTTGATAAGTATGAATATTGAGTACCGTGATTAATTGGGGGCTCGGAAAAACATGGAACGGCCTTGTTCGACCCGTTCGTTCCGATTTAAGAATTTTTCGTACGAAGTTTTTATGATGTTTGGTTATATTTTTTAGGTTTTGCAATTGTAGAGCTAATTCTTGTTAGGTGTACACTTTATACAGCTCATTACTCAACAATGTGCAATTTTTGACACATATTCACCCTATTCGTAATGAAACGAAAAAGCTATATTTTTTTTTTACTTAAAAAGTATGCTTGCTTGCTTTAGTTACTGGATTTTTTTAGAATGAGGCGGTTAAAAAAATTCAGTAACCATTAATGGGATTTAAAAATTCATTCAGTTTCCCGAGTTTTTCGTATGGTCATCAAGCGGCCGGCTCGAATAAATCAACCAATCAGAGCGCCGAACGCGCTCGATGACCACACGATTACTTTAAACGTAAAGCAAATACTATTTGAGTCTAATTAATTTCGATGGCTATGTTGCTTACTTGCTTTAAACAGAGAGGAGTGGAAGGAAGGTAGGAAGGCCTTTGCCCTGCAGTAGGACGATCATGGCTGAAATCTAAAACTAATCTAATGTTGCTTACATAGCATTTTAATTTTACACTAATACAATTCATAAACCTCATTGAGTTATTATTAGAATTGTTTCGAGAACCTTCCTAACTTGGGTACATTAACAGTATTGTCACATGACCTAATTACAATTTCAAGCAATGTAATACGTGGGTGTCGTTCTGCCTGCACGTGTAAGTGTGGTAAGGCAGGAGTTTCATATACATTGCTGCATGAGGCTAGAGATTGGACTTGTTGTGTTGAATGTAAGAAAAGGTGTAATTATAATTTACATAGGGATTTTACTTATGTATAAACCCAGAGATGGACTGGTAAAATTATAAATTGTTGGTTTTATGTATTAAAAATATAGACGGCCCTGGTGTTTTAGGAGTCTATGGCAGCAGTGATGGCTTGCCATCAGGTGATCCGTCGGCTCGTGTACCGGCTTATACCATAAAAAATAAAGTTATTATCAATTGTCATCAAATTGCATTCGAATTAACTTAACTACGGTTTGCTTAACCTGTTCTTTGTATTCTTAATCCATTAATATATTAAACTAAGAACTAAGTACCTACTTATAGAAGCAAGTTTAAGTTAAATACAGGAAAAGACTAACAAAACCCATAATAGAGACTTAACAAAAGATTTCCTTTAGAACTTATCAATCGGAAAGTTTCCAAAGTACACATGACTTAGATGAGTTTTTTATTGAAGGAAACCATTAATGATGGAATAATGAAGTATAATAGATTTACATTTAAAGTGGATACTTTAGCTATAAGTAAGTAAGTAAGTAATGCCTTGTTTACATTACGCTAGCATTTTAGTCGAGTAGCGAGTACATAGTAGCTCTTTCTCGCTTCTGTCCCAAAATCGAAGCGAGAGGAAATTACTAAATACTCGCTACTCGATTAAAATGCTAGCGCAGTGGGAACAAGGCATAAGCGTTTTTTACTTTTACTTTAGTGCTTGTTCAACCCAGATGTAAGTTCTTATCTATATCTTAAAAATCTTCATCCTTCTACTTAAAAAAATATTCTACATTTGGATTTTCTGCTGTAGGTTTCATGGGAATCCGAAGCTGCGGATGATCTATCGGGTTACCGGGGCTCCGTTTCGAAGCAGGAGTACGAATGGGTTGGATTTTAGCCAGTAAGAGTTTGATACTATCTCTCGCCTTATCTAATGCGAGAGGAGTCATTGGATGATATTCCCCTCTCAAAAAAAAGAGGTGTCATAGGTTCCTGTCACTCTAACATTACGTCTATTGCGTTGTTTATTACTTAATTTCAAATTAAACTGGAGTCAGTATCAGTAAGATAAATGTAAGTACATACCCTAGGGTAAAAGTCAGACAAAATTATGTAAAGCATGTCGGACATAATTAAAATTATATACCATCCTACACATTCCAATAAAAAAATTGTCCATTCTTCCTTTATAGAAAGGAGACTGTCACTCAAAAAGTAGATACATATATACCTACATAGATACTTATATACAATACTGACATGAATTTGATGGGAAATCTAATGGCTATTCAAGGGGGAAATTGCTATACATTTAGTTAACTGTACGGAAAATACGATCTTAAATTGAAGGGTTTACATCTCAATTTCGAACGACGAATTAGTTCCGGACTTTCTTTCGGTCTTTGAGTTTTTATAAATTCAAATTGTTTTCAGTATATTGGGGCCCTTTCTATGCGATCCGATCTATATTAAAGACAATATAATTATGGCTATACTATTCGCCGTTAACTACTCGGTACCAGTATCCTTAGTACGAGTTTGCTTTACATTGAACGAAAACGAAACAAGAGCGCGTTCGGCGCTCTGATTGGCCGGCGCGAATGAATCAACCAATGAGAGCTCCGACCGCGCTCTGGTTTCGTTTTTGTTCTATGTAAAGAAAACTCGTACTAAGGGTATAGTTACCTGAAACAAGGATGCGTAAAAAGGCACTTATTATGTTTTAAAATTACACTTACATTAAGCGCGTAATTCCAATATAAACCTACGCTACTTGATAACAAATCTGGCATAAATACATAGAATAACTTAATAGTTCACTACCCTTACCTATAGATTTTACAAATATCTTTGGTGATATGAAAATGGTGGCTTTGAAAACCTTACGTAGCTCTTTGTATCAATTCAATAGCGTTGATCTTTCGTCTATTATATACTATGCAATATATGGTTATTTGATAAAATGCTTCTGATATCTTCTCAATATAGATGGGTTTTCCCTTTAATATCAAAAGGGCATTCACTTTGATATACTGCAGAACACAGGATGTGCATATCCTGTTAGTTATTAATAAAGTTTTCGCTTTCATTTGCCAATCATAGTTCTTCTAGCTGTGTTGTCAATAAGTTGCTTGTGGTTAATTGTCCTATTTTGAATTAATAGAACTGAATAAAAATTCAATTGTTTTTACTTGTTTCAAAATTGGAAGTGGTGTTCTTCGTTTTTGTTTCTGTAAGTACATAGAACGTAGATAATATTACTTTTATAATTGAAAAAATATTAGGTAGGTACCTACATTTATAAAAGTACGAAAAATAATAAAAAAAACGAAACAGTGTGACGTCAATAGACAGCTAGAACGCTTACGTAGACATTATTAATACTTGGAAAGCAAAGTTTCTGCGGCGCTAACAAAAAGTTCGAAGAATTTTTGTCGCTAACGTCCTATGCTATTAGACCCACGCCGTCCAATCCTTGTTTCCAATTAAAACCTCGGTTATTGAGAGAATGAATACATTATCTTCCTGACTTTTATTCGTGGTAAAAGCTGAAAGCAATTTCGTTGAGAGGTGCCGTCATTGCGACCTCACGTATGTAAATGAGACCCCGGGTTATGGAGGAGTATCCAACTCGCTCGAGGAAGCCCAAGAGCCCGATTTTATAGCTTTTCTGTCAGGGCGTTTTTCATATACAACATATTAGGAGTGCAACAAACATGTTTTTTCGTGATATATGATGTTATTTGCTTATTGTGGTGTAATAAACATCAAATGGGACTCGTTGCGGAAGACTATCGTTTTGAGAGATTGAGGAATGACTCGTATAACATATTATGTCTGTTTTCTTCTTAGTAGATTGAGTTGTATTATTTTTGTTGGTTGTATCATAATATTAGTCCAATGCATGGGACATAGGTTAAACTTATAATGCTGCGGAGTAACTTGCGGGTTTACCGGGGCTCCGGCTCGAAAAGTAGAATTAGGAACGGGGTGGTTTTTGGTCAGTAAGAGTCTGACACTCCCTCTTGTCTCACTTAAGGCGGGAGAAGTCTTTAGATGATCTTTTCACCTTAAAAAAAAATTAAACTTCTAACAGGAAAAAGAATTATACCAATACCTATTGCTATTGCTCTTCACCGCTCATACTTACCATCAGTTGTCTGACAAACATGGTGAAGTCAAATAATACAATCAATAGTCATTACACGCATGACGTTACGGTAATTGTATGATAAGCATTCTTTATTCTCCACGTAGGAACTGGATAATGTCTTTGGCGGTTGGTCGGTCACGCGTTCTGCCTCGGCCGCCGCGGTACCCCTCCAAAAACGAGCGCCCTTGGCCTATATACTCGATCGGCATTGGGGTTCAACATTTTCCACATTGCCTTTACTTTATAGCAAGTCTCTTAGCTTGCCAACATTACAGATTTATCTTTCGGAAAAATCTCTTTTTTTTTCTAACTCTATTCATTACACGGCCTTGATGAAAGTCCGAGTTAGAGCCTACGTAATATATACGTCTGCAATCAAAGATTTTGTTGCTGATTTGATAGTTTCTAGACTGCTATGTTTCGAGTATGTTTTCTACATCGATTTAGGTTAAAGATTTTTTATTAAGACCATGGATGAATTGCCATGACTGGGTAAAAAGTGGATGTCCTATAAAACGCTGCCAAACCTTTGCAGTATAAAACAGTTTTAACGTTCTTGTTTGATAGCCTTGATAAAAGTCTGTACCTAAAACTAAAATGGAGACGTTCTTTATCAATTCGGCTATCGATTGGACAACTTGAAACAACAATCATTTTAACCTATATTTTTTTAAAGCTTTTATATAAATTACTTTGCGTTGTAAGTGGGTCACTATGAAAATACTCGTTCAGTAATAAAAGGGCCTTCTTACAGTCTGTCTAGATGTAAAGAAAGGGGGGATACAATGGGAGTAAAGAATATTAGCTCCACTATTCTTGGTCGTCGAATCTGTAAGTTAATCTTAATATTGCTTGTGGGAAAGCAGTATTACGTAAGTCAGCTCATTTTTACTTTGTTACTCCCTACTATTCAGGATCTTAGAGTGGACGTCATGTCAGAATTTTGAGCTTCACAACAAATCGCCGATTATGCGACTTCACTTGTCATGTGTCGCCACAAACGTAAATCATCACTGAAGAATGATATTATCATTGATATGCTTCTCAAGAACAAGAAACGAATATTTTCTTTTCGTAATGGCCTTAATGATATTTTGCAATATTCTGTCCTATTTCATAATCTACAATAATTTACACTAGCACAATTAGATTTAGATTTAGATTTCAGCCATGGTCGTCCCACTGCAGGGCAAAAGCCTCTCTACCCTCCTTCCACTCCTCTCTGTTTAAAGCTTTTTGCGGCGAATCCTTGTCATAGATGAACTTACTCAACGAATTCAAACTCGACACCAGCACAATACTGTTATGTAATCGTACAAACATTTCAAATTCCAGTTTAGAAACATAGCTTTATTAAATACTGTCTATACGGAACAGTAATGAAGTATTCGTTTTGCAGGACACAAAGTTCTGAAAAGCAGAAAACAGAACAAAATTCACACAGAGTAGAAAGTTAGTAAATCACTAAGCGTTATCGTGGCTCAAAACTGTTGGGAAAGTATTTATTCTGGTCTGTCGTCTGAGTACCGACTGAGAGGCCTTTGATATCGGATTCAATGTAAATAACTCTGCCAACTGAATTTACTGCAACTTTTGCTCTCATAATATTTCATATTTCTCCAAGTGTTTTAAAATAAAAACTGCTTTGTAGTGCTTTGATGTTTTCCAACGATAAAGTCGGTTTGTATGGAGTTGATCGCAAAGTTTTATTGAGTGCTGTGCTCCGGTCTTTTTACTGTTATTGTAAAGTTTGTGTAGATGTTTGTTGCTTGTTCATGTAAAAATGATTAAAGAGCTTATTCAAAATGTAATAGTATATGACGTACTAAAATCCGTTCTTCATAGAATTAGGCAGATAGTTTTTCCACAATTAACTACACTTATGAGAAATTCTACGTTTGATTACGTGAATTGTATGCCCCAAGAATTCTGACACTCCCTTTTGCCTCGCCCAGGGCGGGAGAAGTCATTGGATGATTTTCCCACCACAAACAAAAATTGTCCCAAGAATAGTTACGACAGAATGAATGACACTATTTCAGCACACCAAAATATATTCATTCACGTCACTTATACAAATGATAATGCTTCCAGCCTCATTTTTACACAGCCCACGCGTATTAAGAGAGGTATCGTAAATGTAAACAAAACACCTGCGTAAAAAGTAACGTGCAACATTCCCGCCCTCTGCGGGATAAAGTCAGGGGCTGTCATGGCCGGGTTATGTAAATTGCAAGTGGACACTTATGTGCTGGCGGCTGGGACGCCCTGAATAACTACACACAGGAAATACACGTTTATACGAAAAGGGCTTTTACAAAAATCTTTGAATGTTTTGACTTGAAATTTCTTCAAAAGAACATCTTTAAGATTCTCGTTTGAATTTTACTTTAAAATATGTTGTTTTAACTTTTCTTGTGTTGGTTTTGTTAATGACTGTATTTTTCAAACTTTTACTTTTTTTAATATTCGGGAGCTTGATGCCCGACATATTTGTACGCTTCCAGGCATAACACGGCGCTCTGTAACTAAATTAAAGAAGTTTGTCTTCATACCTGTGTTAGGAAATATTAGTAAACTTGATGTACTTACATAATAACCTACAGAACTTGAGCCTCTACTGGAAATTTAAAAATTTCGTCAAGTTTCTGTGCATTTATTGACGATCATAAAACCATTGACACAGTTAGGCATCTATTGCCATTTTTTTTAATTTCAATGCGACATTACCATCTATAACAATCAAATCTTAAACATATAATATACGGTACATATATAGACTAAGTAATAATACGAACTGTGATTAAAATGTTTATAACTTTAACATTAAAATTAACAGTAACAGTACATAAGAAAATAAATTGAAACTGACTTAACGCGTCGAAAAAATTGTCCTCATCGCTGCCATGAGGTAGAGCGCCCAAAAGACTGGCAGTATTACCACGTTGACACAGTAATTTTCTTTAATGTCCAGTTAAATCATGAAAAACGAACTTAACCTACATGGCCCGCCTATAAATTAATTTTGGAAAAACGGTGCCGGTAATTTTACACGCAGGTAAAAATACCTTTTGTTGGCAGCCAGATTCAAATTCAATCAACTTCTAATGAGGCGTAATTACGTATTGATTAGATTTTTAACTTGCAATTGAGGTTTATTTTTTTCAGATATGTTTACATGCATCCTTTCTCTTGTTTTTGAATGCTTTTTAGTGTTTACAGTCAGTAACATTAGATCATGGCGCTTGCAACAGTGCCGAAATATCGGAAACTCATAGACAGAAATAAACATGGTAAATATCCCGTCTTAAGTTCTAACGTTAGTGTTAGTGACCATGTCAGTTTAAAAACTTTTACAGTCAGTATTACGAGTACTTATATAAAATGTGCAAGCTTTCTGACATTCTTTTGAAATCAAAACCAACCCTTTTGTCTTTGTGTTCTCTTTATCTTTCGTCTTTAGATGTATAAAATATGAAAGAATGCAGTTTTCTCTTTATTCGGATAACATAAAATTTTTCAACTATCTGTTTGTAAATACACATCTTATATAAATGTTTACTCGCCTGTTCATATCACTGCATTACAATATTCTTCTATGTAAAATGAATTTTAGATGTTATATTTCATTGAAATTCATTAGTTAGGTATGTAATTTGTATTATTTAGTAACAATTATTGTAATTCAGGTTTATATTATCAACGGTTGAGAGGCTAATCGATATACTAACATACATTTTATTACGATGTTATATCCATCATTCGATGGATGGGATGGATGGATGTTTATAACTTATTGACTTATTATCTAGAATTGTTATACATATACATTATTGATCGTGATTGATATTGATATACATGATTGATGGAGAAAAATTTGGTGATGCCGAATATGTATATCCAAACTAATATCGCAAAAAATGTCGCTTAGACCAATTAACCTTTCAACCATCGATATGATTAGTAAGTGTTTACGATGGTTCCAATTATCGTATTGATTCTACAAAATACATTATACAAAGTTACCTTATTAGGAAAGTATTGATTTTCCCAATACATTAGCTTTGGTATTGAAAGCTGCCTTCATTAAATATGGACGAGCACTTTATCATTTTTTTCGGTTTGTAAAAGAATAATAAATTACTATAGAGATAGATAATATATAAATCTCTTTTTATTCTTATTCTTGGATTATTGTAGATTAACAAAAAGGGTAAAGGTTTTGGTTTGTTTGTACAATTTACTGTATTTTTTTTATTATTATAAAATATTTTGCCATATACTACAGTTTTCTCATGTATCGTGTCGTAACAAACATACAAGTTCACATATACATGACACCTAGACCCGAAACGACAATTTGTAGATCACAGAAAGAGTGTCTCCGTGCGGCAATCGAACCCGCTACACGTTATATCATAGGTTAATTGAATGATCACTCTTCAGGTTTTTTCTTGGTATAGTTGTGCCCTGATTTTCTACAAATCTTCAAAGATTTTCTCTGATACTGTTTCCCGTAACTTCAGTCTAATTCCAGCTGAAGCTTGATTTAACTTATCTTGTTTCTACCTGGCCTTGTTTCAAGTTTTTAAAGCTCAGTTTGTTTTCCCTCTCCATTCATTTCGTTGCTCTAGTAATAAATTTTGCCTTTGCTATTCCTCTTTCCCTCTATTCACTCCGATATCTGAAATACAAGGTTTTTTATCTAAGTTTCTCAATTACGAGTTATATTATACCTTACTACTTTATAATAGAGGACATTTTAGAACTAGTCGTATAGAATTAAAAACTGTTATGAAATAATTTCATAATTTTGTGTAATACATATTTTTAGGCCGGTGTCACTACATCAAACAAACAAATAAATCAGTCTCTAAGAACAAGATTTAAATGAAATTCCAAGATTTTATTTCATAATATATATTTCAGTATCGGCGTTCTTGTAATAGCAACCACTGAGAAAAGGTTTCTAAGTCAGACAAAAGAGTGTAACACAATTTCACATTTGTAGCTCCTACACTACGTACCAAATGGCAATACACACTTGTTCACGATTACAAGGTATTAATAAAACTACCCAATGCTGGAAATAGAGCGTAATACGTTTTGAGCCAAAAACAAACGCTTATGTAATGCCTTATAGTTCTTCTTGTGAAATGAAAAGAAACACAAAAGCCCAACGATTCACAGTTGCTTATACATCTTGGTGGGTTACAAGGTATTTCGTCAGTTAATCGGAGCAAGGCGACGTCGAACACCGCGCTGGATGTACGAGCGCCGTAATTCAGTCGGGTAACAGCCGACACGTAGAAATACGCATAGTCCGCAGTGGCGCCCGAACGAACCGAACTTAAACCTTGACGCCACCCCCTCACCCCGCCGCCGCCACCCGGCGCCCACCCCCGACGACCCCCGAACAACATTTATTTCTTGTATTCCTTTTATAACAACGGGTAATTGTATTAGGTAGCTCAGTTAGTTGTAACTGACTGCAACAATTTATATTGCCTTACTTGCCTGCTACGACTTATTATACAAAAGCAAAATTAATCGGATGTTTTCATTTCAGTCAGGTACAGGGGGGTGGGGCGTCTATATTTGGGGAACACCCCTTCAGTTCAATTTCTCGATTTGGTAAACATTCACGTTTAAGTATTTTACGAAAATTCTTTTGTAGGAAGGCAGCCTTGAAATATTGTTAAAATAGGTAATTTAATGCTTCACTTAGTACTCGTTCACTATCCTTGACCCTTACCTTTATACTTGATTTAGCAGATTGTTTCAATGGTGTTATCCCCTTTGTGTAACCCACTTGTTTCGGCCCCATAAGGATTCGTTTTCACCGAAAATTGAATACCTCGCCAATTAGAGGGGATTACAATTTATCCCTCTATCACTTCACATCGATATAAATAAAGCATAAAATATTTTTATCGAGAATACCAATACACTATTAAAACATTGTAAAGAAAGATTTTTGAAGCTCCCACTTAATTATGTTCTAAGATGGAAGATAAGAAAGTAATCTAAGCAATTTACCCTTAAACCTACCGGCAAATAGAAGCGACTGACTAAAGAATCTACAAGGTCAAGTAACAAAGATAAAATTCTGGCGCCTCCTTATATTTTTCGCGCCTTACATAACGTGCCGAAGGCGGGACTAGATATTTTGCCGACTCAGTTGACTTAAGCCCGAAATCACGATCTTCAAATTTTTCTGTATTAGGAAAAGCCGGTCTTATATTGTTACGAGTTTTTTGTATAGCCGCGGTGATCCGTCTTACCGGTTTGTAGGTCGCGTCCAAGATATCTTACCCTTTAAGTGATTTGTTTTGGGAATCGACATCCCACATGTATGGCCAATTTGGAGACACAGGAACATTTATCAATCCTAACGAGGCTTAGTGGCTGCCCTACATTCCGGGTCGCGGTTTCTGCCCTCACCGAAGATTCCGTGTCAAACTTCGAAAACATTATTAATAGTAGGCTATTCTTGTCTGCGGGAATCGATTCAATACTTTTCTTTTCATTAAACATCAAAGCTTTAGCGTAAGGACGTAAACGAGAAAAATCCAACTCAATTTATGTAATCCTATCTTAGGATAGTACGTGATGTAACTTATAAGTCTTGTAACGTTCGACCCAACAGTAGTACAGTAGCTAGCAAACTACCTACCTATATACAATAGTACGAGTATATAGCTACAATTACCTCGAAAATACAAAAACTACGTTGGCCGTAGGTCGCGTGACGCCGGCTGTCGTGTCTGTCGCATTTGAGGCCATCCACACACGAGCTCATTTATAATTAACCTGTTACTACATCAGTATGCCGAGTTAATCCTTAGCTTTGTACCATTTACTAAAGGTGGAGGGAATGAACGGATTTGTGAGTAGTGTGTGAACGGGGTCTGTAGTAGCTTGCTGACCTAAAAACTGGGTACAAAAAGATTTGTTGTAAATATTCAAGTACTTTGTCAGTTTGAAAATATTTATGCGAACATTTTAATTTGTTATCAATAAAGGTTTGAGTTAAAGGAGAGATTTCTGTAAAACCTATATAAATGAATTGTTTCTCTTCTTTTGTGGTCCACCTAACATTATTTTCGTCAATGTTTTAACGTTTCCAAGGTTGGTTGAAAGTTTACGTTAGCAGGCAAAGTTTAATCAATCTAGGCTTGTTTTTAATATTAACTTTAAATGAAAGTAAATATTTTTACCACATTATTACGATATTATTTAAATGCTTATTCTACAATCAATAATATCGGTAATAAATCGTTGGATTAATATTCCATGGGGGAAGTTCGAACTAAGTCATCTCACTCATGACTAGAGAAATAATAAAATAAAAAAACAAAAAATGTAATCGAGATCGAATTTTATCTAAAACATAGACGCCAAATGGACAGTGTTTCGAGAATAACACCGAGATATGTTTATGCCGTATACGGAATAAGTAACAAACGTATCAAAAGTATCGGAGCTGCGGACTGCCTAGCAGGTTACCGGGGCTCCAGTACGAAAAACAGGAGTAGGAACGGCGTGGTTTTTAGTCAGTAAGAGTCTGAACATTCCCTCTCACCTCACACACTCCCTTTCGCCCAAGGTGTGATAAGGCATGAGATTACCCCTCAAAAAAAGATATCAAAAGTAGACTGGGCGATATTTCAGAGCTATATTAAGCCAAACCAAGTGAGACGACTTGCCCTCAAATGAACCCGAGGTTTGAAAACTTTATCTAAGAGAGTATTGATCTTCAGCTCCAGTCTGTATTTTGGAAATTGCCATTCGTCCCTCTTCAATCTTAATATAACTGTGTTAATATTTATCTAATTCAGAATTGGCGGACATAGTTTCAGCAACTTTCACTTATATTTTGTTTGAGTTATGGTCAGTTTTTTATACTATGTAGTATGTTTTTTTAGGGTTCCGTAGCCAAATGGCAAAAAACGGAACCCTTATAGATTCGTCATGTCTGTCTGTCCGTCCGTCCGTATGTCACAGCCGTTTATTTCCGAAACTGTTGGGTCTACATAGTTGAAACTTTGTAGGATGGTGTATTTCGATAACCGCTATTCGAATTTTGAATAAAAATTAATAAATTTAAAAATGAAGGGGGCACTCCATACATGGAACTGATTAAAAAAAATTTTTTTTTCAGCTAACATATCCGTGATGGGTGTCTATGGATAGGTCTTTAAAAAAGACATAGAGGTTCCTAAAACCACTTTTCGTCAAAATCAATCGTTTGAAAGTTAGACGCTTCCAAAGTGGAAAAATGAGTGTCCCCCCCCTCTAACTTTTAAAATAAGAGAGTGAGAAAACTGAAAAAAATATATAATGTAGATTTCAATGAAAACTAACAACGAAAATTGGTTTGAACGAGATATCATTTTTAGTTTTTAAGAAATAAAACATTTTCAAAAACCGCAAATATAACTTTGTCGTTCATACAAACACTATGTAAAACCAACTTATATTATGTCATCTACTTGCTGTTACGGAACCCTTCATGTGCGAGTCCGACTCGCACTTGGCCGGTTTTTTTAATAACTATCGTGATACATACTTATATATATTAACTAAAAATCACAGTTTACACACGTATGAAGAGTCCCTCTGTGACTCGAAACTAGTAGAGCTTTTCTCCATTAATTTACGTGAGTAAGCCCTGATTTTTAGTTTATTTATTATGTATTTTGACTAAATATAAATTGGTTTTCTGTAGTTTTATTCTACTTATCCTAAGAGGAATGGTGGTTACGTATTTATTGATTTTTTCTGTATTCTGGCGTTTTCTCCATTGAGGTCGGCGTTTATTTTGTACAAGATTTGGCAAGATTTCAGAATTGTATGTAAAAAATATGCGTGCCATATTTCATGTTATACATAATTAGGTATGTTGCGAGTCGGTTGGTTGCTTCATCAACATGTCAAAATTTACAAAATAACGACTGATTTATATGATAATCTTTTTCTAAAAAAAAAACTCTTTCTGAAGATTAATAAAGACTTAGGTAACATTAGCTAATTATTGAAATCTAATGGTAGGTATTTGAGATTTTCCAATCAAATCCTGTTGAGGCTTGATAGGTATCTAAAAGGTATTAAAATTTAAAAACAACATATCCTTGATAATCATGATAAATTATTGAAATCATTTGATTGATGATAATTTTATTTTCTACTAAAGTCATTGTGACTTGCAAAGTAAGTACAAATGTACCAAATAGGCATGTTTGTACCTGATCCATGATATCTATTGAACTTTTAAGTAGATATTTATCTGCTTTAATTATGATAATAAGATAACAATCATATCAGAATAACAAGAAGTCTTAGCAAAGGTTATATAGATTTCTCATCGTGACTAGGAAGATGAAAATTTTAAATAAAAGACAGGTTTTGACTTGCTCTACGTTGTCAATAGAACTTTTGAATACAGAATACCTATAGATAAAAATCTATGATATCGTACTAATAACCACTTGGTAGCAAACTAGCAACTATTTATTTATAAACAGTGTAAATTAGTATGTAATCACGATCGCGTGGTGTCGCCAGTGGCAACGGCCGTGCGAGCCGATGCGGCTGCCACGAAACTAGGTTACTCCTATGTAACCTGCTAGCTGCTAGCACACAGAATATAGACCAAAGAGAAATGCTCAACATGTCATGCCCATTTTTTTGCAATGTAGCCTTCAAAAGATTCTTGTTTCTGCTTTTAACATTTTCCCGGATTAAGTTCACATAAAAATGGAAATGAATAAGCTTTTTTACTAATGTTTGAAGTAAAAGAAAGATCATAGAGTAGGTATATTTTATTAGAGGAGGCTATTGAATTAGATTTCCTTTCAATTTTGACGACACCACGAAAAATCTTCTCAAATATAAATTAAGGTACATTCTTTTATCCTATTACTAACAAGTATTAGTAGTTTGTCACCTTAATTCAATCCAGGATAAAAAAATAAGTAATTTAATTTAAATTACTATTATAAAAAAAAAAACAAATGGCTGAATAATTAGACTGCCTGGCAAAAAAGTATTCTATTTATTCAATTTTTATTTTAGGCGTTCTAAAATCAAAATACAAAACCACAAATGGTGGGAACACATTTATTTTTACTTTGAATACTGTGATACTCATATTTTACAATGTGTGTTGGAAAATATAACGACTAGACGACGAAACACACGAGTCTCTAGCAGAATTACCTCGTTGTCGCGACGAACACAGGAGGCTTTTACCCGGAATAACCACAATGGCCGCCGCTCTGAGAGCTCTTTAAAAATTCTAAAAAGAAGTCGTGTTGTGTGAAAATGTTGCGTAGGTATCTGATGTTCCACATAACACGTTGTTTGACAAAACGTAGTAAACTAGGTCACTTAATTAAACTGAATTGTATGTTATTGTACCTCCTTTGTTATTTAGGCCTATTTACATTTTGTTTTTAATTATAAAACGGCTTTTAGCCTAAACAAAATGTAGATAGTGGTTGTATGTAAGTGGATTCGCAATTTGTGATTAATGTTTCTGAAATTACTTGGTTACTAATACATAGATTGATTACGTTTTCGTGTTAATTGTCGTATTTAACTTAGTTAGTTTTTAGATTTAGGTTAGTTTAGTTATATAGTTTTCCATTTGCTAACAAAGAAAATTCTTTGTTTGGTGAATTAGTGAAATAGCAAAGTTCAGGGAGTTTTAGGCAATTACAAAAGAAGTGAAGGATTTCTTTGTATTGTTAGTTGTTTCCAATCTATTTGTTACTCCACGCACAGAAGCTATATATGATTTCTGTTGTCCGTATGTTTCTACCATGTTACTATGGCACCAAAAAGGTTCGTTCCCCGAAGGGTCGGGTATCATTCATACCTGGAATCTTTGTGATTCCCCACTTCTCACATCCCGTCCCTTGTCCACAACTATTTTTAAACAAAAGCTCCATTTTCCCCATGCTTTTATTTCCTACGATATGTCAACAACAACTTCACGCCTTTTATTCCCGAAGGGGTAGGCAGAGGTGCACATTACAGCACGTAATGCCGCTATACAATGTACAGTCACTTTTCACCATTTGTGTTATAAGTCCCATGTAATAGGAGGTGAGCCTATTGCCATATACTGGGCACAATTCCAGACTCCATGCTACTACTGAGAAATTTTCGAAAAATGCCTCGTAATACATTGGGATTCGAACCCGAGACGTTTTGTCTAGCAGCCGCATTTGCGACCACTCTGTAGTACCTTGCATACCCAGTAATACTTTGCCCGACCCGGGAAGCGAACCCGAAACCCCTCGACCAACGAGGCAGTCCCCTACAATTTGTGAAGGGATATTTTCGTCACACGTTTTTATATTTAATCTGTGTCAAAGAAAGTATCTGCCACAGCGGAAATATCTCCTGAGCTCCCATCCGCCTCCGTTCAGCTAATCAAAAAGTTGGACAGACGGAATAAATGACATAAAAGGAAAGTGAGAAAAACGTGGACGCTATCCGAATATTTTTCCACTCGGTACCAACTTTCATTTTGTGGTTGGCTTCGTTTTTTGATGGGCGGTGATTGAATTTGTTTCGCTATGGAAAATTATTTGAATGGTTCCTTTTTATGGTTGATTTTTTGCTATAGTGTATGATTAGTAGGATTCAGTAACTAGGTAACATAGAATAAATCTTATGTATATATCTTATATTATATTAACAATATCTATTTACATATGTATCTACATAAACAATAAGCTAAAAAACATTGTCTAAACCACGTGCAATAAGTATGCTCTACATTGATCATTTTAGATAAGCTAATATAAAATAGATGTGTTAAGGATGACACTTTAAAATTGAGGAATTTTGTAATCTATAATCCAATCTCCAATTATGACACTAATTAATGTCATACATAAACATCAGATTGTTGTATCCTGCTTATATGTTATTCATGACATAATAAGTATTAAAGATATTTATCATTGTACAATGATATTCAAAATATCAAATCACTTTTACTTAGGTACATGAGTGAAATTGTATAAAATACTGACGATAAACTTTACGAGTAATTAGCAAAAATGTCAAACAAATATAGGAGTAATTCAACCCTACTCTACTAAATTGAAAACCCGTATAATGAACAGAAAAGTTGTGAAATCAAAGCCGAGCTTCACTCAAGTTTTAACTTACTCATTCGCTGTAAAACAGAGGACTTTTGTTCTTCATAGACATGAAATCCCACCAATGTTCCCCATTCATCCGAGTTACCAGACAATTGGAGCATGTCACTCCTAAAGCCTTGTATTATCTCCCTTCCGTTTTACGTTCATTCCTTCCAATATTTTCCTCTCACAATTTTTCGAGATATATCGCAATGGTACAACGACCTACTTACTCAATGAAAGTTTCAGTGATTGTTAAAGATTTAAAGAATCTTCACAATAACCGCCCTGTTTTTTTATTCAAGGAAAACAATATTTTTATTACATTTTAATTTAACATGAATGAAGTCATTCCTGTTCGTTCATGCTTCGCTTTGATTAAATATTTTACATGGCGACATTTTCCTTTATCATATGATTTAAGT
Source organism: Spodoptera frugiperda (assembly GCF_023101765.2). NCBI lineage: Eukaryota > Metazoa > Arthropoda > Insecta > Lepidoptera > Noctuidae > Spodoptera > Spodoptera frugiperda. Next base: position 11,851,182 of record NC_064214.1, on the reverse strand, counting down.
GAGTATCTACATAATTTGGTAAAACATTGTCCTACTTACAGATTCGCAAATAGAACAAAAACTTGTATAGGGCGGGGCTCGACTTAAGAACAACATTTAACAAGGTCTCGTACGCACGAGAGGAGAATATATAATGGAAATTCAAGATAAGCCGTGAAATATATAGGTATGTTATATTATATAGCTCATTGCCCGTGAGATATAGGCCGATGTATAACCTAGTGAGGTTATATTTGGGGATTAACGTCACACTTTTAGTTATCAATTAGAATCCGTATGGTTAATATGTCTTATATTAGTCTATTCTAATTATGTAATATTTGCGTTGAGACATCTAATGAGGTTTTCCTTTTATCATGTCTTGATCACATCTACACATTTTCTTCACTTTTCTCGAAGTAAATGCGAAAAATCATAATTACGTAAGTTAAAAAACCTACTCCATGTTTACTTTCAGTTCTTACTTATTACAGAGAATTATCGAATTCAAAATCTTTATTGCTTTCCTTAATGCGGCAAAGGTTCTTAAATAATATCTAGGTAACAATTAAGGACCCTGTCGGGCACTGAACTTAAAATGACCCGAACTGAACTGACTATAATGATAGTTATAGCTGTTAATTAGGTAACGTATTCATTTTTATAATCACAAAAAAATCCATCTTATCTACAACACTAGAAACTAAACATGTCAAAACGATTAACATTAAATCGATTAACCGGATAGCAATCACCAATATTTCAATGGCCGTCAATCGAAGGTCCAGCTTGGACTCCGTATGAAACTGACGAAACAGACAAAGTAGGTATTAAATGTAATTGGCTGACCATCCCCAGTCGAGTACTGGACACTTGATTGACACGGAACGTACGCAATTAAAACAAACGTTTACCACGTACAAATCATGCTATACATTACCAGTTTATCTTGGTCTCGCTTTGTATGATCTTTTTGAACATTCAAGGTTCAGTTTATACTGGTTTGTTATACTTCGATGTACAGTTGTATGTACGAGCTTTCATGGAAATTGTGGCATTGTGGTTTATCACGATGTAATTAGATAATGTAGGATACCATGTAGATTGTGTTACACAAACGTTAATGGCACTTTTGATATTCTATGTGTTGCTTTTTTACATAAAAAGTAATATCATTTGATATTTTAACATGAATCCAATTGCTTCTTGTGTTTATTCAGACTTAGTCTTAGTTCACATTTACATATAAACTAGCTGACCCGGCAAACGTTGTTGCCTTATAAATTATTTCTAGAAAATAGATAGTAGCCGATTCTCAGACCTACCTACGCATATAAAATTTGGTAATAATCGGTAAAGCCGTTTCGGAGGAGTACGGTAACTAACATTGTGATATGGAAATTTTATATATTAGATAGTTTGTTTTAAACAATAAATAACAAAACTAGTTTTTGGTTGTAGGCGTCAAACATAGTATATTACTATTAGCAATACATATGGATATGCCTCTGTGTCATAGCTCAAATTATTATAATGGAACAAAACATATCGATATAAAACCAGTTATTTACACGTCCGTGGGTTATTTTGGTAAATAATAGTGTGTAGTAGTGCGTAGCTCACCGTCGTATATAATGACAGAATTCCTAAAACGTTGGGATCGATACGTTGTTAGAAACAGTGCCACGATTTATGTCGAATAAAAATGCTAATTTTAAACGCGTTTTTGTACAAGTCTTTGGATATTATAAACGGTAGCATTAAATATAAATGGCGACTAGCTGTAGCTTGTTCTTTGAGTTGGGTAAGGTCGTGTTGAAGTCATACTTAGCCTTGCTGGATTTTACTCTTAGGGTTTTTTAAAGACTAGGTACTTATTCGAATATATTCTTCAACGTCGTAATATACTATAATAGTCACAAGCGGGACTGCTTTTTTTGTAGGGCGATAATCAACCAATGACTTCTCCCTGCCTCGGGCGAGGTGAGAGGGAGTGTCAAACTCTTACTGACTAAAAACCACCCCGTTTCTACTCCTGCTTTTCGAGCCGGAGCCCCGGTAAACCCGTTAGGTAGTCCGCAGCTCCAGAAAGCGGGACTGCTTAGGATGACATCTAGATTTTGTTTCTAGACATTAATTGGGTTCTCTAACAATGGTACTTTGGGTTGAGTTGTTTTGTGGTCCATTGCATTTACTTACCATTATTAAACGTATCTACTGGGTGCAACCATTCATGACAAAACATTGTACATTTGTACCCCCGGGAAATACTTATATGACATAGTACATATAGCAATATATCGTAGCATTATTACTAACATTAAGTGAACAATTGTCGCAAACCATTGTCGTGTTCACATGGCAGGTAAATAAGTATTGAGCGTGGTTGGCACCATGCAGGGGTCAACCAGGCTAGTTGTCTGCCGAGCGCTGACCGGGTCGGCGCCTCGGAATCGATCGAGCGACCTGGAGCAATCGCGGCGCTAAGCCCACGGCCCCACTTCGTGCTGACATGCTAATTTATGCCAATTTTTTCTATTTAACAATTTTTAAAAACTAGTATTGTTGTAGTCTGTATGTTTGTGTGCTGATTTTGTCTTTACAAAATTTAGTAATTGGCATTAAGTGTTTATGTGTTAATTAGTATTGAAAAGACACAAAAATCAAATACGAAGTAAGTGTACTCATTTAAAAATCTCATCACCATATAGTATAAAACAAAGTCGTTTTCTCTGTCCCTATGTCCTTTTGTATGCTTAAATCTTTAAAACTGCGCAACGGATTTTGATGCGGTTTTTTTAATAGATAGAGTGATTCAAGAGAATGGTGTGGCAATGGGCGACCGGCACCTATGCGAAGCTGGGGCAGGTCGCTAGTAGTAATAAAGTAAGGTCGAGAGAGTACCTAAAATACATACAACTAAACAATTCAGTTTCTCAATATAAGTAGCTATTGGTTCCAAAAAGTGGGGAGGCACTACAACAAAGTCTAAAACCAATCTAAGTTTAGTGCTTACTTGTTTACAAAGCCTACATGATTATATCGAACCAAACAATATTTGTACTGAAAATTCGTAGGTAAGGTTGAACTAGCAATGGTGACATCTCGCTTTAATATTTGTTTTGTAAACTAACTGTTGGGGAAAGGTCAGGGTCGAGACATGGAGAACCAACAATAAGTTGATCACGAACCCTGATTTAAAAAAGCTATGGACTGATTGAAAATCCCTTCATGTGTATACTACAAAGGTTTTTCGTAAGATAATCGATCGAACACAAGTAGTGTCTAGACATTTAAAAACATATTCTTATTATATATGTATGTATGAGCGATATTCATTCAATCAATGATAGAACAACTCAACATAAGAATATGAAATTAGACAACGTTTTTTCTAAAAAGAAAATGACTGTGCAGCGTCGAAGTATAAATTCCATGAAATAATATAACTGAGTGCCCCTGTATTTTCCCATCGAAATGTCTGCAAGAGATTGCCATTTAGTGATAAGATTGCATACTATAAATATTTCCATACAATTTGCATAGAGCTCCATGTAAAGTATACAACAACAAATATATGGGTGCTTTTCCACCAGAGATATGCCATGTAGCTATGCTACGAAGATGTAATAGCTAAGCTGTTAAACTATGTAACCGTTTCCACCGATATTAAGCTATGTAGCTGTGTGAGGAAGATGGGAAGCTAGAGTATGCGATGTATCGATAGTAGGGAACATAGGTGCTCTATGCACCAATGAATATGATTGGTGAAAGCCAAATGCATCCACAGCAACGTAGCATAGCATATCTCTGGTGGAAAAAAAAACACCGTAAGAATGTCGACGTCACAACCAACACGCGAACGTGTAGAAAAATTGTTTAACATAAAGTTTAACATCAAAAATAATATTCTCAGAAATTCTTTATCTACGTTAAAAATATATACAGAAACAGAAAGAAACTTTGTATTAGTACTTTTTCTTTTATTTCATTTCAATGAATCTTCAATGTTAAGATCACAAATGTTCTGTGTACATGACGTCAATGGGAATCGATATTGGTTGGCGTCATTCGACGAACGAAGGTCTGTTTCTATTGAAAGCTTTGAACTCAAGGGAGGACTCGATAAGTAGAAGGTAATTGCAGTTATATTGGGATACCCGGTACTTTATAACTTATTTGTTATTCACAGTTAAAATACTATGGTGAATTAGAGATGTTGTGAAGTGAATTTTAGGTTTTAGTTCATAAGGTACGTTTTTAAAAATCTGTTTTTTATTAGCTTTTGCATCTTTAGTGCTTTCTACATTTACTATGTAGCTATGTCTCGTTTTGTGACAACTATGTATATGTATATAAGGACTTATACATGAAGTGCTATAAACCGAACCGTTTGTTTATATTTTTCATGAAAATGTATGATAAGACTATCTATCTGATTTTGTATTCAGTAAATAACTACTCTAGACAATTTTACTGTGCATTCCATCGTATCGTAGTTGGCATGAAAAGCGCTGCTCTATCACAATTTTCCTACTTTAGTATTTGTAAACTTGTTCAAAACTGTATACTTAAATTAAATTCATCTACTAAAAATGTGCGCTCAGAATTCTCCCTGTATTTCTTCAACATAAATATTTTACCTCTTTTCTCGGAATTTTCCTGAGAGTTGGCAATCTTAATAAGGGTTCTCGCGGCCCGTTGAAATCTACCGCTCGACGAACGTCTAAATTCACTGAAGCTTATCTTAAGTCGCCGCTGATTAACGAGGGATAAGCAGCTAATATACTCATTCATTTTTCATTGAACACTAAATTTTTGGCAGCGAGACCAAGTATTTTCTCTGTAGATGACTAACCGAAATTGGTATCGCTTTGTTATACGAGTATAGATAGTGAAAGAATGAATCACTTTGACTTCAACTTTCGACGAAGAATTACTCATAGGTCATCGCTTATAAGAGGGATTGTTAAATGGAATGATATCTACTACACAATAAAGCCGTCAACAGACATTCTTAATCGTCAAATCTGTTTTCTTCTCTTATTTTCTTTATTGTGTCTAATTTGATGATCAGTACCTCTACCATGAGTTTGAAGCAAAAGTATATGTCGATAGTCGCTAGCGATGACGTAAATTTTTGTTTGGCAAATGGTCGTTTTAAAGGTGTCTGGCAAAGGCGTTGTAAAATTTGACTATCGACAAATACTATTGCTTCAAACTTATGGTAGAGGTACAGGTTTGTTTTCATTGGTCAGATCAGGTCAGATTCCTTATTTACACCAAGTAGGCTGTAGATTGACCGTAAACATCAGAATTAACTTCATTCGCGCAGTAAGTAATGCAAATTAACTTAGTAAGTACGCTCCGGTTCGGCCGTAATGATAATCCTAATTAGAGCTTAACTGCTGTGCTTTATACTTTAAGGAGTTATTGTAACAAAAAATAACAAGGGCTTATACAATTAGTTGATCTTATTATTCCTTGTGTTCTCATGGCTTGGTTCTTCAAGCTTCTCATGCATGAGGTTGCGGGCTCGAAACTTACCAACAGCAAGTACTAATGAAACTTTTTCCGAGTTATAAGTACTTTATAAGACTAGATTATATACTATTGACAAACGGAGAACAAAAAACTTGTTAGGAAACATGGAATTATAATTTCTAATTATAAGTTTCAAAATCGACAACCCGTATTGAGCCAGCGTGGTGATTAACGCTAAAACCTTCTTCGTGTGACAAGAGGACTTTGGTCAGCAGTGAACACTTATAGGCTGTTGATGATGATGATTCTTCATTGAATCAATGGTAGTTTTTAAAACTTTAGATAACAGTCGTTCTCTTCTGTGAAAAATAGGATTTGATGTTTTGTGATTATGTATTTAGATAAAGAAATGAGTGACCTCTATTGTTACTTGTTATTTAGATAAGCTAATAGCGTAAGATAAATTTCACGTATAAGGAATTCATCGTAGTGGATTTCCTCGTTATTATTGATTAAATAAAATCCTCAGATAATGTAAAAATCCAGACGAATAAGGTCATTATGTAACCTTCTTACGATATATTTAGAGGTTATCATTGTATGACCTCGTCATTTTTAGACAAAACATTTATGAAAATGTTGTAGACTAGTTATGGTTGCATTATTTGAATGAGTGTTGATTTGACAACCAGTTAGTTATGCAGAAGATCTGCATTGCTGAATGGCTGTCCTTGAATATTTGGCTCTATCTAATTCCGATACTCGTGAGACATACTAAATTAATTATTATGTTATCGGGTTACTCAAGTAACTGTTTGACGAGGAACTCGACTAGTTTCAAGCCAAGCTAGAGGCTCACATGTATCGCGGAATGCTGCTCATGAATATGATCCTCTAGCATGGCTTGAAACTAGTCGAGTTCCTCGTCAAATAGTTACGTGACTAACAATAACATAATAATTAATTTATGTATGATTAAGAGCATTTGCATTGGAGTTCAATATCAGAGTTTAAAAATAAGCGACCTTTACGCAACTTTAATGTATATAGGTTGGTATTCGATACATTTTTAACGCAGGGATGACGAGGGTAGCGGCTCGCGACGCATCTGTTTGTGATATCAATATCATTCAACTGTCAATAAACAAACGTTGTTTTCCATTAAAGATTATAATTTTGTGATGTCTTCGTCTTTGCACAAATTCCTATTTTAGACCACGGTCATAAATTTTCGCTCATTGATTGGTCGGATCGGTATCATACACAACCAATGGAAAAACGTGTCTTAAGTTCTTTTCATGCGCAGTTTAATAAGAAAAAAAAAAACGTTGCCTATAATAAATTACACTTTATCTGAAAATAAGGAAGCATATTTTTATTTATATTTCTAAGGAAATCACCGACACGTGTTTCGTTTTCATTACAAGACTGTAGACAAAGAGGATTACATTTCAATTCACATTTTCTGAGACATAATTTGTAAGAACATACGCGTGAACGAGCAGGAAAACGTACGGATAATTTGATTCAGAAACCATTCTAATTTACTTAACGACAATTAGGCAGCGATTCTCTTACTTTTACACACAACGTCACGCCTTTTATCCCCGAAGGGGTAGGCAGAGGTGCACATTAGGGCACGTAATGCCGCTATGCAATGTGCACCCACTTTTCACCATTTGTGTTATAAGTCCCATGTAATAGGGGGTGAGCCTATTGCCATATCCCGGGCACGTTTCCAGACTCCGTGCTATTACCGAGAAATTTTCGAAAATCCGAAAAAAGCCCAGTAATACTTTGCCCGACCCGGGAATCGAACCCGAGACCCCTTGTTCGGCAGTCGCACTTGCGACCACTCGACCAACGAGGCAGTAGCGGCAGCAGTCTCTTACTTTTCTTTGGTTTTGTACGTAATGCGTTCAAAGGGCTGCTACCGGGGTGACCTAATTCCGGGCGCGAGACGTCTTTAGATAGTGTCGGTCCGGTCAGTTCCGTACCGGAACGGCACTGAGACGGAACGTAAACATTCAATTTATATCACATCACATCTGTTGTAGGAGCCGGCAGAATATTTAGTAGGTCCATAGTGGACAGATGGTGAGCGGACTGAATAGGTTTGTCGCGGACCACCCGCTCAACGAGATTGGTTTATTATGCGGTTCCGTGTTGAATTAGTTCCAATTTTGTTCAGATTACGGTCTACAGAAAATGCAATCAATGATCATTCGCGTAGCATTGTTGTTAATGTAGGCAAAAATGTATGGGCGGCGCATGGACACACAATAAACCATCCTTTCAAACAGAAGTCAAATCCGTGGCGGACGTGCCTGCGCCGCCCATACATGTAACGAACTTATAACTCGAACTAATAAAACAAGTTAATAAATGGAGAACCCCGGGACAGAATTTAATGATCTTTGGCACACTGCATCATGATTGTGATACCTTTCAAACAAACGTAGTCTGATCATTGGCGGAGCAACCAAGTGTATTTTGCCCACTGTCCTTTGTATTCATAATACCATGGCTATGCATACGTAAAACACTATATTTTACCTTTAACACATGTAGTAATTAACAGTAATAAAAGCATTACCAACGAAATTAATTAAATAAATCCTGGTTCGCAGACTTTGTAGTTAATTGGAGTATAAGTAATGAATGTGAAAGTACTGGTATCAATGGGCAGTGGACCCTCCCACGCGGACATTTTACGTTAATGAAAATGTGATCACGTCACTACGACTTGCATCTACGTACCTACCTGTATATTGCTGTATCTATATTTATATGTGTGTACCACAATAGCTGTGGGAAGGTGGAAAATTCCACATCAATATTAAACTTGACTGCTTGTGGTTTGTGGGTGCAAGGGTGATTAATGATCATGAGTACATTTTACTCATTAGAATTAGTGCAAAGTTTGAGTCTTTGCATAATTTTCAGCAATTAGAAGCTTTGTTATGAAATATAGAAAGAAGAAAGATAAAAATATTTGTTAGAATGTAGTTACAATGGGTGTCTTATGTTATGTTTATGAGACATACACCCATTTCAACGAATCGGTGTACAAATATAAGACTTATTTTCTGCTTATAAACATTATGTGCTATACTATAACAATGTTCTTGTATAAGAAAATCTTTAATGGACTATCGTATATTGAAATATTATCTTATTACAACTATCCACAATAGTTCGAAGGTTTTTATTCATTTCTACCTCAACTGTAGCAGTTGATTCGAAGGATACGAACACCAAAGTTTCGCTTTGGCCTTTTATTGATCCTTTCGCTGTTTACCGAATGTGGCGTAGTTGGTTCTGTACACACGGTGTCACGTGACCGTTTCCGAAGCGACCCACGGCCCGGGTACGTGTGGGAAAATAAAATAGTCGCGAAGCCGTAAACATTTGTAGGCGACACAGAACTCTAGGCGAAATATCATTATGAGTGACGCGTTACACTTTCAAACGGCTTGTTTCGGCAACCTAGTTCTTTTTTGCGTTGTCAGCTAATGTAGATTTGGGTGAGTTACTCGTATATTTGGAACATATTTTAAAAACTTTTTCAACGGAAAAAGGTAGCTAATTTGTTATAAAGTGTATCTACCTTAAGTGTTCTGAAATATGGATCGTACAGATTCTTTTTGATATTTTTTATTATATCCTCACGCCTTTTATCCCCGAAGGTGTAAGCAGAGGTGCACATTATTGCACGTAATGCTACTGTACAATGTACACCCACTTTTCACAATTTATGTTGTAAGTCCCATGTAATGGTGGTGAGCTTATTACCGTATACTGGGCACAATTTCAGACTCCATGCTACTACTGAGAAATTTTCGAAAATCCGAAAAAAAAACACAATAATACTTTAGCTGACCAGGGAATCGAAATTTCCTTTTGAATGTACCACATTTTTTTACTTCAATTTCACATTAATTTAAATAAATATCAAAATTTTCCGCTTTACCCTTTCAAATTCTAGTCTATTTGACGTCACCACTCATATCTTTCATCAAGTTATTCCACCAATTCATACTGGAAGCCAGACAAGTACGTAGGTGGTAGGTGGCACTATAATTACGGAAACAGAGCCCTACCCTTTACTCTAGCCCTTGACCCGTAACATTCAGGAACAAACCCTTTTGAAGGGAGGCTCTATGACGTACAACTGTGTTTCCCAAAGATTGTCCTGTCGTGGCCCGGTAATTTTTACACTGAGAAACTTTACTCAAACTGGTTGGGTAACGGTAATTTCTATTGGGTAAAAATATACAGATTTGTTAAAGGTAGTATAAAATACAAAGATTTTTTATTTGTACCTAATTAATACATGCTTTTTAAAGTTGATTTTGTCATTCCGAATAAAAAGGCCAGCAATAAATAAATTACATATTTTAAAAAGTAGAAAAATAGTAGGGGTTTTTTTTAAACCGGGTGGGAATATTGTGACCGAAGATTTTATTTTGATGGCTCTGTACCGGAACGCAACCCAGTATTTGGGAAACACTGACGTAGTACAATATACGAGAGGTGTCATAGCGCATGTATATTGCAACAATACAGAGACTATTGATATGGAAACCGACTTTAATATTAAATGTTAAGCTATTGATTAAGTGTTTCGCTAATTCCCAAAGTGCCATTAGATAATTGAAGTGCATGATTACTGATTAGATTGTGGTTGTGTTGTCATTATATCATGTCTGTTATTGCTAGAAGGAAAAGGCAGATATAGTATCCTCTAACCATGATAATATTAATAAATGAACCTTTTTTTTAAGGGAACAACTTTCAATTTTCTTATCCGCCTTCATATTTTTTAAGTCAACTAATATCCCTAAAACCTATTGGTTAAATTACTGGCTTTTAATAGTGTAAGGGTTTTCAATAGACATGTGTGTATGTGCATGTTTCAAGTGACATGTACACTATGCTACATTGCTGTGGATACGTTTGGCTTCCACCAATCACTCTGGTGGAAATGGAATTTTGTATGGAAAAATGCGTGCTATGGATGGCTTTCCTACAATCGATACATCGCATACTCGAGCTGCGCATCTTCCTCGCATAGCTACATAGCTTAGTATTGGTGGAAACGGTTACATAGTTTCACAGCTGAACTATTACATCTTTCTAGCATAGCTACATAGCACATTTCTGGTAGAAAAACTACCTAATAAATACTCAATTTTTTATTGCTTTCCACATGTAAGGTTTAGATGGTAAACTTAACTAAGACACAATGTGGACCCTGACGGGCACAACCTAAATCACATATAATACATATAAGCTTCATACAAAACACTATCTTCCCTATCCAGAATGGTTGTCAGACTTTTCTAAAGCATTGTTTAGTTCTTAGCAGTTTGAAGAGTGCCACAGGTATTGTGCTAGGCTTACTACACAATCCGCTTATGTGCCCAGTAGTAGAAGAGTAAGCGAATGTAATACGTAATGCGATACTGAGCTACGTCGACCGAGGGTAACATGATTTGTGCAAACAATGCTCATTCAGTGACCCTAACTGAGTTTAACGTTAGTCTCTTATATTATGCTTAGTGCATTTACTTAGGGTTAGTTTATACTAGCGCAGAGTCGAAACACATCGAAGCGTCTTTTCAAAACTGAATAACACATTTCACCTTAACTCCACAGCATAACGCACACATTACTTCGGAGATTTTAAAAAGGCGCATTCACGTGGTCGTGCACACGCCAAACTGACCCTTACAGTTTTTTTCAAAATCTGGCAAAAGTCCCATGTAATAGGGGGTGAGCCTAATGCCATAAACTGGACACAATTCCAGATTCCGTTCGAGAAGTTTTCGAAAAACTAAAAAAGTCCAGTAATACTCTTTGCCAACTCGGAAATCGAACCCAAGACCCCTTGCTTTGCAGTTCAACGACCAACGAGGCAGTCAAGTGATAATATTAAGATAAAATATTCAAATAATGTAAACTACCGGTTCCAAACATGTGTACATTTAAAATACCATATTTAAATACAAAGAACGTAAACAACTCGTAACAAATGATAATAAGACCGTTGACATAAATAAGGAAAATCTTAAATGACATAAAGTAAATAACTTTAGTTTAGTACTAACAAATGGTTCCCATTAGTAACACCATTTTGCAATCCATTTTTTAAGATTAAAAATGTATTATCGACCCACATATAGTTATAATGTATGCTGTCCATATATCATGCATCTACTAATATACTTAACCAAATTGTACCTTTGCAAAAAAATGTTACATGTTGACTGCACGGTTGGTGCGACGGCTGGGCAACCGGCTGCCGTGCAACGTGTAGCGGGTTCGATACCCGCACGGACTTTTAGTGTGATCCACAAATAGTTGTTTCTAAATAGACCCGATATATTGGCAATAGACTCCCTTCCTATTACATGTGACTTATAACGCAAATGGTGAAAAGTAGTACATTGTATATTGGCATAACGTGCCGTAATGCGCACCTCTGCCTACCTTTTCGGGGATCAACAGCGTAAAAATTTGTTACGATATTGGTAATTTTATACCAATACAATCTACGTTCATATTTACACATTTATTACTTTAAAGGAAAGTGAAACATACACACATAACCTCACGCCTGTCTCCCATGGGGGTAGGCAGAGACTATGTTATGGCAATGGCTACGATTTTTACATACCTCTTTTAACAGTTTTCAGTCTGAAAATATTGACCTAAATTACCTTTTACCTCGTCAGCAATAAAGCTTCAAATAAATAAATTATATACTATTTACTCGCACCGTATTAAAATTTCAGGGGATATTAATGAAAGCTGGTGATTTTCATTTGATTGTAGCACCCCGTAGAGTCAATACCATTTTAATTAAAGGCAAATCCATGTTTAATTATACTTATATACCTACGTACTACAAATATTAATTAACTTCTATGTGTAGATATATGTATATTATGATAAGTATGGAATAATAGTACGTAATGTAAATTCTTTTAGAAATTATGTTTTTAGTATTTATATGATAGAATTGATTCGAGGAATACAGCTTTATAGTCCCTTTTTTATTATATAGGCTCACCCCCTATTACAAGGGACTTCTAACACAAATGGTGATAAGTGGGCGCACATTGGCATTGAGCCGTAATGTGCACCTCTGCCTAATCCTTCGAGGATAAAAGGCGTGACGTTAGTTTTTTTTATTTTGGGGTTCCCTTCAAAATGCCTTCCTACCTAGCTTTTTGGGAATTAAAGACTAGGGAGTGTGGATATTTTATCTCACTAAAACCACCTCCGTGGCCACCCTGTAAGGGGCACCAAGTCCTCTAATAGATCTGCTCCGCAGCCTTACGGTGCAACACATATTACGGCATATCCCTAGGGAGCTTTATAGTACTTAATAAACTCGCGACGAGTAGCAACATATTAAATTAACTGGTGTTAAACGTATATTAATCGCTGCCAAACCAACCAGCAAAACCTATCACCACAATACTGACCGCAAATACTATATTAAAATTGGAAGTTCCATAATATAATAATTTACTTAATTCTGAAATTGGATAAACGTTCATTCACTGTTATGATCACAATTTTATTAATAATATAAATAAACTGTTTTTAAGGAGGTAAAATCATCCAATGACTTCACCCTTCTCCCCCGGTAAACCTGCTAGTCCGCAGCTCGGGATCAGGCAATAGCCAATACTGTGTCGTATCTTGGATATAAATGAAGTTAGCTTTGAAATATGGCAGTTATATTATAATTCTATAACATTACGCTAGTTCAGTATTTCCTTTAGAGCATATGATAAGCCGAAGCTGCAGACTGCTTAGCGGGTTAGCAGGGCAAAAGCAGGAGTAAGAAAGGGGTGATTTTTAGTCAGCAAGAGTCTGACACTCCCTCTCATCTCGCCCAAGGCGAGAGTAGTCAATGAATAATTCCCCCCCCCTTAAAAAACAGAACATGTGATATATCTACTTTTCAATTATCTCTCAATAGCATTGCACTGAAACTCTGGTTTTCACAAACACACAACACAAAAAAATCGTCTTTTACTTTATTAAAATGTACGTACATTTGAATATTTCATAAAATGCACTAGTACGAGTATGTTAATTTCCATTAGAAGTTCGTTGCACGCTCGCCCACGGAAACTGGCACTCTTATTAACGACCTTTAAGAAAGGCGGTCGTCTAAAGGTCAGCGAAATCTTTAGTCGTACTTTGTTACACTGCAGTCGTATATTTGTTAATGACTATTATTTGTTTAACTGATTATATTATTCGTTGTTTTTTTTATACTTAATAGGATGGCGTTAGGCTACCATTTTGTTTGGTGGTTATTGATGGGGCAAGCCTACCTATGAGCAATCTGTTTACTCGAGATTTGAAGTCACCCAGGTGGTATTTTTCAGGAAGCACAGATTCCGGCAGAGTTAGTTTCTCGAAACTCGAAGCAAAACGCTTCGCGAAGGAATAGACATGTAGGGATATAGACTTTTAAATAACTCAACATGCTATCAACTAACCATTGGATCTGATGCAAAAGCTGTAAGTTTGAATCTGCATTGGCAATCGTCATATAATCATGTCGAATAATATACCTTTAAAAGTTTGTAAGTATGAGAAGAGAACGAATTTCGTCAAGAAAATGGAAAATCATTTTGGGTCAAAGTGCAGTCACTTTCGATAAAATACTGATATAATTCAGCTGAATTTGATTGATATAAAGTGCCGGTCCTAATCTAGTTGGGATAAGGTTAAGGATAAAGAATAATGTAAGCTTTGGTACCTATTGTATGACTGTATATGACAACGATAGTTGCTCTTCAATAATATTATTAGTATGTAGTAGGCAATTGGTAAATAGTTTAGTAATCAATCTTAATCGATTTACAAACTGTGTTGATGTTTTAGATGCATAAAATGCATGTGTTATGGTTTGGTTATGTATGATGATATACATATACTACAAGATATTGTTGGGTTTCAGATGTAATGGTTCTGAGAATATTTTTTTAATAAATTAAGGAGTAGGTATATTTCATTGTATATTTAAAATATGTGATATTCAGTATAATAAATATGGGTATTTTTTTTCATTTATCACGGCACTAAGTAGTGAATTGGAGGATTATGTACGAATGCATATTTATACTGATTACGTGGTAGATAATGCAATTAACAGGTTTGGACAAGTCTAGTTGTATTTAAAAAAAAATCAGGTTCTACTAATATGCACATTAGATACCAGCTAATATTTTTTGCGTTTCTTTGAGGTAATATCCAAGAATTACATCGTACTGAAAAAAAAACATCTTAATATTTGTCATTTTCGGATATAATTTTGACATCAACATAATTCATTATGTATATTTAATTTGTTGATAATGGCGTCTTGTCCTTGACTCTCTTGATTACCTACGAGGCACCAGAAGTATCTTTTAAATCCGATATTTAACATACATACAAAACTTCACGCCTGTCTCCCATGGGGGTAGGCAGAGACAATGGACCGCCAATTGCTACGAATCTTACATACCTCTTTCACTTCATCAACAGTATTTTCATGCATGCTCGTTTGTTAAGGGTACTTTTAACATGGCTTTTCTTTAATATATCGCCAATTTCCGATCCGATATTTAAGTAAAATATATTTTGTATATTACTACAGCAACCATGTATAAACTACTCTATATATGTCGCCGTGTTGACGAACTTTAACAATAGATACGAATAGCTTTGAATTGTTTATGTGTTGGTCCCCCCCTCCACACTTAGGTAAATGCCAAAGTTAGGGATGTTTTCCTAGAAAACTGTGACTCAAATCCTGCCATGTCATCCAAAATGATTCACTTTATGACAGTGTATTCACTTTCATGGAAGATAATACCTATACGAAAGTAAATTTGACATAAACTGTTGTATTTTCTGAATTCAAGTTAGAACGTCTATTCTAAGAATTGATCGATTTGTAGATGTTATAATTTGATACTGAATCATTTTTCATATGCTTTGTATATATACGAGTATTTGTATGTATATTTCGGTTGTTTGTTCACACTTTTAGTAATGTTTTCGGGGAATTTTGATCAGTTGTATGTGTATGTAACGTAAACAGATTTGATACAAAATATAACGAGTTATTTTTTGTTCACTTATAAACATGTCAAAACTGGCGTTCCTTACTTGGTATAAACATTAATAAAATTGCTGGAACAAAATTTTCCTATAATTTGACATTTTACAAAAACGTTAAGCCATTGTTTTTGTTAATTAATGGAATGGATGAAACCTATCTTATTTGAATTAAGAATAAAAAAAAAGACAAAACACTATATTTTATAAGCATAAGCAATTTTTAAATACACAAAAATATACAGTCAATTTATTTCGTATTTGGTTCCATATTACATAACCTGACTTCATTAAATTCAAATAAATTCAACCAAAAGTTAACAATTCTGCCGATTGAAACACAAAATTTGTGCTCAATAAATTAAGCTGTGACACTGTTCTCAACCAATCTAATAAAAATAAGGATGATAATTAGCTACCACGATGCTTAATAACGGGGAGAATAATGATTTGTTCAATAAATATTAGAGTTTTTTGAAAAATCACCTTTATACAGAACTGATAGAGTTGGCGGTTTTTTTCCTTGGCGTTATTGATTGGTGACTAGAAAGGGTTGGATTAGTGATATTTATAAAAACACTTATTTTTTTAGTACCATAATCCATAAAAGAGGTATTTATATATAAAAAAGAGATAGTGTTTCTTTCATAAAGTGCTGCAATGTTCGGGGCGTTTCGCCTGAACCGGCCGGTGGTATCGATCAATGCGGCACTGGGTTTGTTCAACTCGCCCTACCCAGACGTATCTACCACCACTCATTGAATTACAGACACCGACAACTCCATGTTTATTACTTTCTCTCGCACCTACCCGTCTTTAGATACTCTACATGTGCCAATTTTGGGTACAAGAGTATGTAACATTCGTGATTACAAAACATTTTACTTAACTACAAAACCTGTTTCTAGACTTCAGGCATTTGTGTAGGAATCTTCCATTTACTAATATACTAATTACATTTATACATATCTATTGCTGTTCATTAGCTTAACGGATATCCAGCAAAAAGTATAAAAGAATTAAATAACATATAAAAATAGTTTTATAATAAGTGATATAAAACTCTTTAATGTATTTAGTCAGATTAATTGTTATTGACAAATCATTTCTTATGAAGTACCACAGTATATAATTCTATACACAATATATTATACATAGCTATTTATGTATTGTTATGTAACATCATAGTACGGCGCGCGGCGGTGCTGACGGTATAGATAGACAAAGGAATGACCTTGAATAACCTCTAGCTTCTTCCTGATTCGTTTATCTATTCAAGTACGTTTTTTTTGTTAATTTATCTGACAGTTTAATATTATCGGTTCTTGTTAAAAGGTAGGCAGATTTGTAAGTACATTGTACAGTATAATTTATTTTTTCTGGTTATGTTGTAACCTATGTCAATATGTCCTATGTCATGGTTAGAATATTACCAAATTGTGATTATGTTTTTTTGTGACTGTATATAAATTCCTATACTATCGTGTAATATTATATAAAAAATGTACCAAGTTCAAATAATGCTTTTATACAATGTCTTATAGTTATCTTATAGTCTACCGTCGCGTCTATACGTCTCTTTTTATCTAATCTTTTTGTTAAAGCAACATTTTTTTTATTTGATCTAGGTACGGCGTACAGATTATAAAGAGAACCAAGATATAGCAAGTAAAACGTGCTTGTATAACTAGTATAATTATTATTTATGCAATAAAAACCAACATAGTTTTTAAATAATTTAATTAAATATAGCATACTTATAAACTAAATGCATGATTAATGTGCTATGAGTAATTATATACAATTTGCAAATGAATGGATTTGTAATCGATATTTGTTGATGGTTTCTTCCCTTTATGAGTCTTATAATATCTCAATAATAGTGCCCGCGGAACTAGTTGGTTGCGCGCGTAAAAGTTCTATACGTTCAATTGTCTTTTGTTTCAATAATTGAACCATTAATATTCCCGATATCTCAAGATTGGTCATCAATCATCATTGTCTATTCTCATATGCGTTACAAGCAGTAGGCGAATTGCCTCCCCCCCCTCACCCCTGTTCGCCACCTAAGGAGTAGCCCACTAAGTCCGCGCACTCCATAATAACATGACTGGTGAAACTGGCCACATACAATTATTATTTCGAATCAAATTTAAAACGATATTCTATATACAATGATCAGCAGGTTAAGCTACTGCAATCTGATAGTTTTCTGTATTAAATTTCTACCGTATTCTTTACATACAAAGTCGAATTTTCAATGAAAAAAATAAAATAACACGTTGGTATACCTAAGTTTACCTGGTAGATGGATGGATTTATAAACAGTTTTAAAAGTCGTTATACATTGACTGCCAACAAAAATCTGTTGAAGGCAAATCCTCCGCTAACGCCGGTCACATTTGCCCCCCATGGCGTTTAATGTGTTAAGCCTTCAGCTTTCTTGGAACAATATTCAGACGTATCCCTCCTTTGGGTCCGATGATAAAGCGACAAGGTTCAACTTCCAGCTTCCTTGCAGTATTCTTCGATGGCTCCACTTGGAAGTTGGACAGCAACTTGGTTATGCACAGTTGGGATTGAAGTCTGCCGAACCTCATTCCTGGAAATAAATAAACGTAGAATTGAATAAGTGCCATTTATGACATTGGTTGCAATATGCTCACCCCCTATTACATGGGACTAATAACAAAATGGTGAAAAGTGGTGTTCATTGTATAGCGTAATGTGCACCTCTGCCTACTCCTTCGAGGATAAAAAGACGTGACGTTGTGTGTGGTTATTTTGTTTTCAAAATATTTGAGAATCTAGTATATTAATATCATAACAAATTAATGTTTATTAGCATCTAGTGCATATATTCAGCTTGCTGCATTTAAAGTATAATAGTGCGGTTTCTAAATCAGTCTTTCAAGTTATAATATTTACTTTCTTTTAGACTCCACTGACAAAAAGAAATGGGGAACTCTAGACTTTTATAATTACTTTTATTATTTTAATTCTTATACTTTTTTTAATAACATAATTAGTCTGCGTATAAACCCCTTTTATGTAGTTATCAATGTGGATGCCTTCTTTATATGAAAAGAGACTTGTATTCAGTCTGGAACAGTTTGCTGACTGATTCATTTACAAGCATCGCATAGTTTTTTTACAGAACTTTTAAACATGTTATTTCTTCAACAATTAGTTTTTTCAAGTAATTATCATTTAAGCTGCGAACTGTCTAGCGGGTTAACGGAACTTTCCAGCTCGGTTTTTTAGTCAGTAATAATCTGACTCTCCTTTTTGTCTCGCCCAAGGCGGGAGATGTCATTGGATAATTGGCCCCTACCAAAAACGGCGAATAAAATGTTATGTTACTTACCGATGCAGTTTCTCTGTCCAATTCCAAACGGCATGTAAGCGCACGGATGTCGCTTGCCCACCTCCTCTGTGTCAAATCTGTCAGGGTTGAATTGTTCAGGGTTGTCGTAATATTTCTCGTCGTAGTGGATACCTCTCGGAGATACCAGCACAATTGTGTTCTTTTCTATAGTCAAGTCAGTACCGGGCACTTTGTATTCTCTTACAGCTTTCCTCTGCAGGGGTTCTACAATCGAGTACATTCGTAGAGTTTCATCAAACACTTTGTTCAAATACTTCATTTCCTTAATGCTCTCGTATGTAACTTGTCCATTATTTGCTTTGAGAGATTCGTCAATTTCTTCAGTCAACTTCTTTTGGATGTCTGGGTTCATCGCTAGTTGGTAAAGCATGTACGTCATAGTGGTAGCACTGGTTTCATAACCAGCCGCATAAAATACAAAAGCTTGCGCTGCTATCACACCAGGTGTTATTTCAACTGGCTTTGCAGAGTCATATTTTGAGTTTGTGACCTCTCCCATTTCACGGAGCGCCAAAATAAGATCCATGAAATCATTTCGACCCGATGGTTTACCATTTCTTTGCTCTATAACATTATTCACTAGATTATCAAAGAACTTTTTTATGGCGGTAGGGAATAAAGAAAGGTTTAGAGATTTCAGGAGACCGGGATACATCATATCCAATTCAACTGCAAAACTTGGTGAAGAAAATATTTTATCCACAAGTTTCAGAGTATCCATTTTAACATCAAGACTGTCATAGCTAATTCCGAATGCACAGGCGGAGATCGTAGACAAAGTATACGTCTGGAGGAGAGGCTGAATATCAAATTCTTCCTTCTTTTGGCATTCTGTACGGATGTACTCTACAAATGAATCGCCTCCCTCATTTATAAGGTAAAACATGTTCTTCAATTTACCTGTTGTGAAAATGGGAGTGAATCTGTTCCTCAAGGCAGTCCATGTATCTCCGTCCGCGTGGAATAAGTTTTGTCCCAATCCTTCTTTGCTGAATTCCACTCCACGGTCACTGAAGGCTTCGAAGTCCTTGATCATGATATGTTTGATAATGTCCAGGTCTCGAATAAGGAGACAAGGCGAAGTCATCCTGTATATACCGACCACTTTTTCATTTGGATATGCATTGTATATATTTTGCATTACGATGCCGTAATTTTCTTTGCGAAGAGCTGCGTCCTTAATGTTTCCAAATAATGCAACTGGTTTTGGTCCTCGCACATTTCTGCTCTTCCAATAGTTGAATGTCCTTGTGAAGTAATAATATAACGCGTACACTAACACTAAAACTGCGGCGAGGAAATATAAGGCCGCCATGGTTGCGACTGGCCAAATACGCGGTCCGAACACTTATGAATCATTTATAAATAGCTCGACGATTTTATATTCGGACCGAAAACTTGATTAGGATAATCACAGCACGATATTTCGCTCGACTCTTCGTGTGGGTTATCTAAGGAATTCATAATGAGTTCGCTACTATTAGTTGTTATTTAATGTGGTATTAGGTTTGAGTATTGATATTTTTTTATACTAACAATGAACATTCATTTTTTATTTTGATTATCATGCTTACTTCTATGTATTTAAGTCCCATTGTTATATAACGTATTTGGATCACAATAAAATATAAATCAACATTATTTATCAGTTACTAGCTGACCCGGCAAACTTCGTACCGCCTTAAACATTATTCATTATTACACCCTTTATTAACACAACATTATTAAACCTTCCCTAGACTTCAACAAATAATTCAAGACCAAAATTCGCCAAATCGTTCCAGCCGTTCTCGAGTTTTAGCGACACTAACGAACAGCAACAGATTTTTATATATAGAGATATATTTAAAACTTGGTCTTACTGTGTATAAACCAAGTCCGTCTTCACGTAATTTATAAGTCTGGATACTCTACTAGATATTGCCTAAAGGTTGTCGCTAAGCCTCGTAACCATTGTAAACAATGTTTTGATTTGTATAATTTTGATTTTTATACATTCTGCCTCTCTTTATTTTAAAATTTGAAATGTTTAACTAGTTGGTTCATATAACTGTTATATTATACTATTTTGGTTATAATAATAAATTAAATACCGCGCTTTCTATCGTATCTCTATACAGTATAATTTATTTTTTCTGGTTATGATGTAACCTATGTCGAAATGTCCTATGTCATGGTTAGAATATTACCCAATTGTGATTATGTTTTTTTGTGACTGTATATAAATTCCTATACTATCGTGTAATATTATATAAAAAATGTACCAAGTTCAAATCATGATTTTATACAATTTTTTATGGTTCGTCTACCGTCGCGTCGTGTCTATGCGTCTCTTTTTATCTAATCTTTTTCTTAAAACAACCAATTTTTTATATGATATAAGTACGATGTACAGATTATAAAGATAACCAAGATATAATAAGTAGAACGTTTTTGTATAACAAGTATAATAATTTATGTAATAAAAACGAACATAGTTTTTAAATAATTTAATTAAATATAGCATACTTATAAACTAAATGCATGATTAATGTGCTATGAGTAATTATATACAATTTGCAAATGAATGAATTTTTGATCGATATTTGTCGACGGTTTCATCCCTTTATGAGTTTTAATAATATCTCGATAATAGTGCGCGAGGAATTAGTTAGCAGGGTACATAAAACTTCTAAACGTTCATTAGTCTTTTGTTTCAATATTAGAACAATTTATTATTCACAATATTGGTCACCAATTATTATTGTTTAATCTCATATGCGTTGTAAGCAGTAGGCGAACCCCCAACCCGCTGTTTGGCACCTAAGGAGTGGCTCACTAAGTCCACGCGCACTAGAATATCATAACTGGCAAAATTAGCCATATACAATTATGGTTTTGAACTTTAAAACAATATTCTATACACAATGGTCAGCAAGTTAACCTGCAGTAGGTTAACTTGCTGTTAATTTTCTGTATTAGATTTTCAACCGTATTGTTTACATATAAAGTATAAAATTCAATGAAAAATAAAATTGACGTAATTTTCTGTGGTATTAGATTTCAACCGACTTTACATACAAAGTCGAAAATTCAATGAAAAATAATATTGACACATTGTTGTACCTAAATTTACCTGTTAGATGGATGGATTTATGAACAGTTTTAAAAGTCTTTAAGCCTTCAGTTTTCTTGGAACAATATTCAGACGCATCCCTCCTTTGGGCCCGACGAGAAGGCGACAAGGTTCAACTTCCAGCTTCCTTGCAGTATTCCTCGATGGCTCCACTTGGAACTTGGACAGCAACTTGGTTATGCACAATTGGGATTGAAGTCTGCCGAACCTCATTCCTGGAAATAAATAAACGTAGAATTGAATAAGTGCCATTTATGACATTGGTTCCAATATGCTCACCCCCTATTACATAGGACTAATAACACACTGGTGAAAAGTGGTGTTCATTGTATAGCGTAATGTGCACCTCTGCCTACTCCTTCGGGGATAAAAAGACGTGACGTTGTGTGTGGTTATTTTGTTTTCAAAATATTTGAGAATCTAGTATATTAATATCATAACAAATTAATGTTTATTAGCATCTAGTGCATATATTCAGCTTGCTGCATTTAAAGTATAATAGTGCGGTTTCTAAATCAGTCTTTCAAGTTATAATATTTACTTTCTTTTAGACTCCACTGACAAAAAGAAATGGGGAACTCTAGACTTTTATAATTACTTTTATTATTTTAATTATCTTTTTTTAATAACATAATTAGTCTGCGTATAAACCCCTTTTATGTAGTTATCAACGTGGATGCCTTCTTTATATGAAAATAGACTTGTATTCAGTCTGGAACAGTTTGCTGACTGATTCATTTACAAGCATCACATAATTTTTTTACAGAACTTTTAAACGTGTTATTTCTTCAACAATTAGTTTTTTCAAGTAATTTCATTTAAGCTGCGAACTGTCTAGCGGGTTAACGGAACTTGCCAGCTCGGTTTTTTAGTCAGTAATAATCTGACTCTTCTTTTTGTCTCGCTCAAGGCGGGAGATGTCATTGGATAATTGGCCCCTACCAAAAAAGACGAATAAAATGTTATGTTACTTACCGATGCAGTTTCTCTGTCCAGTTCCAAACGGTATGTAAGCGCACGGATGCCGCTTGCCCACCTCCTCCGGGTCAAATCTGTCAGGGTTGAATTGTTCAGGGTTGGCGTAATATTTCTCGTCGTAGTGGATACCTCTCGGAGATATCAGCACAATTGTGTTCTTTTCTATCGTCAAGTCAGTACCGGGCACTTTGTAATCTCTTACAGCTTTCCTCTGTAGAGGTTCTACAATCGAGTACATTCGTAGAGTTTCATCAAACACTTTGTTCAAATACTTCATTTCCTTAATGCTCTCGTATGTAACTTGTCCATTATTTGCTTTGAGAGACTCGTCAATTTCTTCGGTCAACTTCTTTTGGATGTCTGGGTTCATTGCTAGTTGGTACAACATGTACGTCATAGTGGTAGCACTGGTTTCATAACCAGCCGCATAAAATACAAAAGCTTGCGCTGCTATCACACCAGGTGTTATTTCAACTGGCTTTGCAGAGTCATATTTTGAGTTTGTGACCTCTCCCATTTCACGGAGCGCCAAAATAAGATCCATGAAATCATTTCGACCCGATGGTTTACCATTTCTTTGCTCTATAACATTTTTTACTAGATTGTCAAAGAACTTTTTTATGGATGTAGGGAATAAAGAAAGGTTTAGATATTTCAGAAGACCGGGATACATCATATCCAATTCATTTGCATAACTTGGTGAAGAAAATATTTTATCCACAAGTTTCAGAGTATCCATTTTATCATCAAGACTGTCATAGCTAATTCCGAATGCACAGGCAGAGATCGTAGACATAGTGTACGTCTGGAGGAGAGGCTGAATATCAAATTCTTCCTTCTTTTGGCATTCTGTACGGATGTACTCTACAAATGAATCGCCTCCCTCATTTATTAGGTAAAACATGTTCTTCAATTTACCTGTTGTGAAAATGGGAGTGAATCTGTTCCTCAAGGCAGTCCATGTATCTCCGTCCGCGTGGAATAAGTTTTGTCCCAATCCTTCTTTGCTGAATTCCACTCCACGATCACTGAAGGCTTCGAAGTCTTTGATCATGATATGTTTGATAATGTCCAGGTCTCGAATAAGGAGACAAGGCGAAGTCATCCTGTATATGCCGACTACTTTTTCATTTGGATATGCATTGTATATATTTTGCATTACGATGCCATAATTTTCTTTGCGAAGAGCTGCGTCCTTAATGTTTCCAAATAATGCAACTGGTTTTGGTCCTCGCACATTTCTGCTCTTCCAATAGTTGAATGTCCTTGTGAAGTAATAATATAACGCGTACACTAACACTAGAACTGCGGCGAGGAAATATAAGGCCGCCATGGTTGTGACTGGCCAAATACGAGCTCTGGACACTTATGAATCAATTATAATAGCTCGACGATTTTATATACGAACTGAAAACTTGATTAGGATAATCACAGCACGATATTTCGCTCGACTCTTCGTGTGGGTTATCTAAGGAAGTCATAATGACTTCGCTACTTTAATGTGGTATTAGGTTTGAGTATTGATATTTTTTTATACTAACAATGAACATTCATTTTTGATTTTGATTATCATGCTTACTTCTATGTATTTAGGTCCCATTGTTATATAACGTATTTGGATCACAATAAAATATAAATCAACATTATTTATCAGTTACTAGCTGACCCGGCAAACTTCGTACCGCCTTAAACATTATTCATTATTACACCCTTTATTAACACAACATTATTACATCTTCCCTAGACTTCCACAAATAATTCAAGACCAAAATTCGCCAAATCAGTTCAGCAGTTCTCGAGTTTAGCGACACTAACGAACAGCAATAGGTTTTTATATATAGAGATATATTTAAAACTTGGTCTTACTGTGTATAAACCAAGTCCGTCTTCACGTAATTTATATGTCTGGATACTCTATTAGATATTGCCTAAAGGTTGTCGCTAAGCCTCGTAACCATTGTAAACACATGATGAAAACAATGTTTTGATTTGTATAATTTTGATTTTTATACATTCTGCCTCTCTTTATTTTAAAATTTGAAATGTTTAACTAGTTGGTTCATATAACTGCTATATTATACTATTTTGGTTATAATAATAAATTAAATACCGCGCTTTCTATCGTATCTCTATACAGTATAATTTATTTTTTCTGGTTGTGTTGTAACCTATGTCGAAATGTCCTATGTCATGGTTAGAATATTACCGAATTGTGATTATGTTTTTTGTGGCTGTATAAAAATTCCTATACTATCGTATAAAAAATGTACCAAGTTCAAATCATGGCTTTGTACAATGTTTTATGGTTCATCTAGCGTCGCGTCGTGTCTATACGTCTCTTTTTATCAAATCTTTTTCTTAAAACAACCAATTTTTTATTTGATATAGGTACAATGTACAAGTTAAAAGGAGAACCAAGTTAAAATAAGTAGAACGTTTTTGTATAACAAATATGATTATTTATATAATAAAAACCAACATAGTTTTTAAATAATTTAATTAAATATAGCTCACTTATAGAGTAAGTAAATCCATGATTAATGTGCGATGAGTTAATTATTATATACAATTTGCAAATGAATGAATTTTTGATCGATATTTGTCGACGGTTTCATCCCTTTATGAGTTTTAATAATATCTCGATAATAGTGCGCGAGGAATTAGTTAGCAGGGTACATAAAACTTCTAAACGTTCATTAGTCTTTTGTTTCAATATTAGAACAATTTATTATTCACAATATTGGTCACCAATTATTATTGTCTAATTTCATATGCGTTGTAAGCAGTAGTATGCAAACCGCTCCCACACCCCTGTTCACCACCTAAGGAGTAGCCTACTAAGTCCACGCGCACTAGAATATCATAACTGGCAAAACATACAATTATGGTTTTGAACTTTAAAACAATATTCTATATACAATTTTCTGTATTAAATTTTTAACCGTATTCTTTACATATAAAGTATAAAATTCAATGAAAAATAAAATTGACGTAATTTTCTGTGGTATTAGATTTCAACCGTATTCTTTACATGCAAAGTCGAAAATTCAATGAATAAAAAGTTTACACATTGTTGTACCTAAATTTACCTGTTAGATGGATGGATTTATGAACAGTTTTAAAAGTCTTTAAGCCTTCAGTTTTCTTGGAACAATATTCAGACGCATCCCTCCTTTGGGCCCGACGAGAAGGCGACAAGGTTCCACTTCCAGCTTCCTTGCAGTATTCCTCGATGGCTCCACTTGGAACTTGGACAGCAACTTGGTTATGCACAATTGGGATTGAAGTCTGCCGAACCTCATTCCTGGAAATAAATAAACGTAGAATTGAATAAGTGCCATTTATGACATTAGTTCCAATATGCTCACCCCCTATTATTTTATTTTATTTTAACATTTTCGGAAAACTTACAGCTAGAAGAAACAATAGAGAGACATAATATTACACTTGAAGGCCATTAACAAGTTTTCACAAATAGCTACAGTGTTAAAAAAAAATATCGATTGGTGTCTGGACAAATTGTAACACTCCTATCACATGTGACTACAGAAAAAAAAAATTAAATAAAAAAATTACTAACTAGACAACGCTTAAGACGAGCAACACTGGTATTAAACAAATCTAAGTCAACATCACGCGAGATTACATTGAAAGATTTGCCTGCTCTTAACATAAAAGAATTTTGCCTGTATGTCGTTCTAACTCGTGGGACATGAATAAGGCGGGGGTTCCTTAACAGTGTGATGTGCGTTACCAGTCCCAATTTACTGAGAAGCTCCGGACAATCCATCCCACTATTAGCTATTTTAAAGAGAGTAGCAATATCAGCTATACGCCTGCGCTCGTATAAAGGTAGCATATGAAATCTTTTACACCTGACAATGTAGTTGGAAGAATATTTACGGGTCTTAAATTGTAGAAATCTAAGGAAACGTTTCTGAACACGCTCAATCCTATCAATATATACGTTATAGTTTGGGTTCCATACTTGTGAAGCGTATTCCAAGTGGCTGCGGACAAACGCACAATATAGTATTTTGTATGTTTTAATATTTTTAAAATCAGCTGAAAGCCTCAAAATAAAGCCAAGTGCTTGGGTAGCCTTTTTTATGATATTATCAATATGCACGTCGAAAAGCAATTTCGAGTCAAATGTCACACCTAGGTCCCTCATAGCTTCAATTCTTTTGAGTTCCATATTGTTTAATTTATATTGGTAGCTTACAAAATTAGGTTTACGAGTAAAAGATAATACAAAACATTTAGATACATTGAGCTCTAGTTTGTTCTTCGTACAATAATTCAACAAGCAATCGAGATCTTGCTGAAGAGCGAGACAGTCACTAATATCATTAATTCGAAACAAAATTTTCATATCATCTGCATATAGAATTATTTTTGCATTTTTAAAACACGATTCAATATCATTAATAAAAATTGTGTGAAATTACATAGGACTTATAACACAAATGGTGAAAATAGGGGGGTGTACATTGTATAGCAATATAATGTGCACGTCTGCCTACTCCTTTGGGGATAAAAAGACGTGACGTTGTGTGTGGTTATTTTGTTTTCAAAATATTTGAGAATCTAGTATATTAATATCATAACAAATTCAGGTTTATTAGCATCTAGTGCATATATTCAGCTTGCTGCATTTAAAGTATAATAGTGCGGTTTCTAAATCAGTCTTTCAAGTTATAATATTTACTTTCTTTTAGACTCCACTGACAAAAAGAAATGGGGAACTCTAGACTTTTATAATTACTTTTATTATTTTAATTATCTTTTTTTAATAACATAATTAGTCTGCGTATAAACCCCTTTTATGTAGTTATCAACGTGGATGCCTTCTTTATATGAAAAGAGACTTGTATTCAGTCTGGAACAGTTTGCTGACTGATTAATTTACAAGCATCACATAGTTTTTTTACAGAACTTTTAAACATGTTATTTCTTCAACAATTAGTTTTTTCAAGTAATTATCATTTAAGCTGCGAACTGTCTAGCGGGGTAACGGAACTATCCAGCTCGGTTTTTTAGTCAGTAATAATCTGACTCTCCTTTTTGTCTCGCTCAAGGCGGGAGATGTCATTGGATAATTGGCCCCTACCAAAAAGGCGAATAAAATGTTATGTTACTTACCGATGCAGTTTCTCTGTCCAATTCCAAACGGCATGTAAGCGCACGGATGCCGCTTGCCCACCTCCTCCGCATCAAATCTGTCAGGGTTGAATTGTTCAGGGTTGGCGTAATATTTCTCGTCGTAGTGGATACCTCTCGGAGATACCAGCACAATTGTGTTCTTTTCTATAGTCAAGTCAGTACCGGGCACTTTGTAATCTCTTACAGCTTTCCTCTGTAGAGGTTCTAAAATCGAGTACATTCGTAGAGTTTCATCAAACACTTTGTTCAAATACTTCATTTCCTTAATGCTCTCGTATGTAACTTGTCCATTATTTGCTTTGAGAGACTCGTCAATTTCCTCGGTCAACTTCTTTTGGATGTCTGGGTTCATCGCTAGTTGGTAAAGCATGTACGTCATAGTGGTAGCACTGGTTTCATAACCAGCCGCATAAAACACAAAAGCTTGCGCTGCTATCACACCAGGTGTTATTTCAACTGGCTTTGCAGAGTTATATTTTGAGTTTGTGACCTCTCCCATTTCACGGAGCGCCAAAATAAGATCCATGAAATCATTTCGACCCGATGGTTTACCATTTCTTTGCTCTATAACATTTTTCACTAGATTGTCAAAGAACTTTTTTATGGATGTAGGGAATAAAGAAAGGTTTAGATATTTCAGAAGACCGGGATACATCATATCCAATTCATTTGCATAACTTGGTGAAGAAAATATTTTATCCACTAGTTTCAGAGTATTCATTTTATCATCAAGACTATCATAGCTAATTCCGAATGCACAGGCGGAGATCGTAGACATAGTGTAAGTCTGGAGAAGAGGCTGAATATCAAATTCTTCCTTCTTTTGGCATTCTGTACGGATGTACTCTACAAATGAATCGCCTCCCTCATTTATAAGGTAAAACATGTTCTTCAATTTACCTGTTGTGAAAATGGGAGTGAATCTGTTCCTCAAGGCAGTCCATGTATCTCCGTCCGCGTGGAATAAGTTTTGTCCCAATCCTTCTTTGCTGAATTCCACTCCACGATCACTGAAGGCTTCGAAGTCTTTGATCATGATATGTTTGATAATGTCCAGGTCTCGAATAAGGAGACAAGGCGAAGTCATCCTGTATATACCGACCACTTTTTCATTTGGATATGCATTGTATATATTTTGCATTACGATGCCATAATTTTCTTTGCGAAGAGCTGCATCCTTAATGTTTCCAAATAATGCAACTGGTTTTGGTCCTCGCACATTTCTACTCTTCCAGTAGTTGAATGTCCTTGTGAAGTAATAATATAACGCGTACACTAACACTAGAACTGCGGCGAGGAAATATAAGGCCGCCATGGTTGCGACTGGCCAAATACGCGGTCCGAACACTTATGAATCATTTATAATAGCTCGACGATTTTATATACGAATCGAAAACTTGATTAGGATAATCACAGCACGATATTTCGCTCGACTCTTCGTGTGGGTTATCTAAGGAAGTCATAATGACTTCGCTACTTTAATGTGGTATTAGTTTTGAGTAATTATATTTTTTTATACTAACAATGAACATTCATTTTTGATTTTGATTATCATGCTTACTTCTATGTATTTAGGTCCCATTGTTATATAACGTATTTGGATCACAATAAAATATAAATCAACATTATTTATCAGTTACTATAGCTGACCCGGCAAACTTCGTACCGCCTCAAACATTATTAATTATTACACCTTTATTAACACAACATTATTAAACCTTCCCTAGACTTCAACAAATAATTCAAGACCAAAATTCGCCAAATCGTTCCAGCCGTTCTCGAGTTTTAGCGACACTAACGAACAGCAACAGATTTTTATATATAGAGATATATTTAAAACTTGATCTTACTATGTATAAACCAAGTCCGTTTTCCAGACGTAATTTATAAGTCTGGTCATTCTACTAGATATTGTCTAAAAGCTGTCGCTAAGCCTCGTAACCATTGTAAACAATGTTTTGATTTGTATAATTTGTGTTTGTTCTAATAATTTCTGCCTCTCTCTCTTTTAAAATTTAAATTGTATAACGAGTTGGTTGAGTTGGTTCATATAACTGTTATATTGTACTATTTTGATTATAATAATAAATTAAATCGTATCTCAGTTTGCAACCAATTAGTCACCTTCCTAATCTTCCCGATCCCCTAAAAGGCCGACAACACACTTGTAACGCCTCTGGTGTTTCGGGTGTCCATTGGCGGCGGCGATTGCTTACCATCAAGTGATCCGTCTACTCGTTTACCGGCTTATACCATAAAAAAATCAAGGGCTACAAAATACCATCATCATTAACGGTCCTTGATACGTACAAGGATTTTGGGGCTTTTGATACATAAAAAAGATTGCTATTATCTCGACGCCTGATAGGATGGAGCATTACAGTTTAAAGTTCAGGTTTATCTGTAGTCAGACTAGATAAAGATTTGTTTATACACAGGCTAATGGAAATTTGGGTCTTAAATGTACACAAATCTGCCTGAGATTGTGTCAATACTCGAAGTCTTGCTTATTCAAGGTGACTTAGCAATTTTGGGCAGTGTGATAAAATCGCATAAATATTTTATTGATTATCTAATTTTAATATCATTATTACTATCTCTGCGACTCTGTTTTATTTACACTATATAAAACAGAGTCGCTTTTTCTGTCTGTTGCTATTCTGTCCTTTAAAACTACGTAACGGATTTTGATGCGGTTCTTTTTAAAAGATAGATTTTAAGGAATGCTTAAATCGGAGCTTCGGGCTACCGCTGGTGGACACCCGCGCTGATCGCTTACCATCAGGCAACCCATCTGCTTATTTGTCCTTGCATAAAAAAATCCAATAGAGACTCTTGGATATTATGTTAATGTTAATATGATTTTTAAATTTACCCACAAATTAAGTTATCAGTTTTAGTGCAGATTTTTATCACGTTTATTATTTGCCCCCCAGGATTAAGCAGTCAAGTTGCAATCACTTTTTATCAATCACGTTGTTGTTTTTTATACCTACCTACTTGTTTACGTTTTTATGTTATATGAAACAAATGAATCAGTTTCCAATAACGAATAACACAAACTGGACTCGTAGCCGCCATACTACCCCGCTTAGCTCAGCGCTGGGTAAATTAAAAGTGCGGAAAAGATTTCCTTGACAGAATCTGTGATTCCTGAACATTTTTATAACTTCAAATAATAAAACATTAAATAGGTAGCATAAAGACAGGCGTACTTCATCAGCTGCATGACCGCTTACCATCAGGCGAGGTAATGTCCACGAAATATATAAAAATCATAGCTGAAAATCTATAAAAAAAGAATTGGCTTGAATTCTGTGCTTTTTTACTCAATTATTACCGCTCAATTATTCAAAAGGCTATAAAATTTTGTTTCATGGAAGTAGGTTACCGTTTTACTTGAAAGTCTAATTAAGTCTTCTCTTGCATTTTATCGATGGCAAAGTTATTGCCAAAACATACAGGTTGACGATTTCAAATTTCCTTCAACGTTTGTCAATGGTGTCTAAATAATCCTAGAAAATACAGTACTCGGAAAAAGTCACATTGGTACTTTGTCGTTGGTAGATTTCGAACTCACACTCTCATGCATGAGAAGCAGACGTCTAAACCTCCAGGCCACCACGACTTAAATTAAACTATTACTTACTGGAAGTTCTATAATTAGACCTAAACTTGAGACCTTATACTCACATAAGTCTATTGGATGAACTCGATAGTCAAGGGTATTTGAATACAAATCAAAACAACTAATAAAGTTATTTTTGTATATTTTATAACAAACAATTGACATACCATTACATAATAATATGTTTAAAGCTAAATATTTACAATAGCTGCAATGGTTTCTTTGCCATTACATACAGTATGTACTTATATAATAACAATGCATGTTCTTTACACCTGAAAATTACTTTTATCATTCACACACACACACTTTATATCAGAAAACTAAACAATTAATGATAAGATAATATTTTTACGGTTGTTTTCTATACAAACAAAGGGTATTATGTTATATCTACTTATCTTTTCACATTGTCAGTCTCATAATCTGGTTAGATAATTACATTCAATATAAACCTTTTTTGATAACGGCATCTTACATAATACGTAATAATGACTTGTGGTAGTTCTTTGTTTCTTTGTAACTACATCATGTAGTACATTATACCTATAGATATTTAGTATGTGAGTGCTGTTCACTGATAGGCATAATCGAGGTATAATTTGTATTAAATGCTCAGTTTTTACAATAATGCTTATTTGGTGTAGAAGCACCAATCTCAATGAGAAGAATCTCAGAGTAGTTGCTTTACTAATATCAAACTATTCTAGGATTGCGATGATTGTTCTCAAGTCATTTCTAATTTTATTAATATAATATTAATATATCATTTTATCTACTAAAACATATTGCTTTAATAATCATATTGCTAATTTAGATCTTTATTTCTTTCACTTCAACCAATTTTAGAATAAATAGTAAGACTGACCCTATCACATATACACAGATACGATTGTAAGAAAATTTCTATCTACTAAGATTTTAAGATTTAATTTTTCTTGGAATAACATTCAACCGTATTCCACCTTTAGGTCCGATGATACCGCGATGAGGTTCCACCTCCAAGTTTCTTGCAGTGTTCTTCGAAGGCTCCACTTGGAACTTGGACAGCAACTTCGTTATACATAATTGAGACTGAAGTCTGCCAAACCGCATACCTGAAAACATTGAACATGTCTTTTAGTGACTTTCATTCACACATTGGCAAAGTCAAAGTCAAAGCATTTATTTCAATTAATCCTAAATTAGGCACTTTTGAAACGTCAAATTGAATTGTCCGTCAGTCTGTCGGTCAGGTTCTAAAGGTACATCTAAAAGGTAGTAAATTTTTGATTCCAAGATTTGACTTTTGATTTAAAGAATGCCAACGGTAGTTATATTTACTATGTTTTCGTTTAAGTGTAGGAAAAATAAGTTTGATAAATAAATACATTAATTTAAAAATCTATACTTCGAGTCGTCGCACTAATAGAAAAAATATTTGTGAAAGTAACAGAGTTCTAGAATAAATGACTTACCGATACAGTTTCGTTGTCCAATTCCAAAAGGTAGGTAAGCGCACGGATGCCGGTTGCCCGCCACCTCCGGGTCAAATCTGTCAGGGTTGAATACTTCAGGGTTGTCGTAATATTTCTCATCATAATGTATACCTCTCGGAGATACAAGTACTATCGTATCCTTCTCTATCGTCAAGTCAGTACCGGGCACTTTGTATTCTCTTACAGCTTTCCTCTGCAGAGGTTCTACAATCGAGTACATTCGTAGAGTTTCATCAAACACTTTGTTCAAATACTTCATTTCTTTAATGGTTTCGTATGTTACTTGTCCATTATTTGCTTTGAGAGATTCGTCAATTTCTTCAGTCAACTTCTTTTGGATGTCTGGGTTCATCGCTAGTTGGTACAACATGTAGCCCATTGTGGTGGCGCTAGTTTCGTACCCGGCCACGTAAAATACAAAAGCTTGAGCTGCAATCACGTCTGACGTTATTTCTAGCGTCTTGCCACTGTGTCCGTATTTCCTACTTTCGACTTCTCCCATTTGACGAAGTTCCAATATGAGGTCCATGAAATCATTTCGTCCTGATGGTTTACCATTCCTCTGGGAAATAATATTGTCAACAAGATTTTCGAAGAATTTCAACACCGTTTTCGGGAAAAGAGAAAGGTTAAGCGATCGCAAGAGTCCTGGATACATAAAGTCTAACTCGACTATGTAACTTGGCGATGAAATAACTTGATCTACAAGCTTCAAGGCTTCCATTTTGTCTTGCAGGCTGTCGTAGCTAACTCCAAAGGCACAGGCGGAAATAGTAGACACAGTATACGACTGCAGGAGCAGATGCACTTCAAACTCTTGTCTTTTTTGACTTTCTGTAGTAACGTAGTCCACAAATGAGTCAGCTCCTTCATTCATGAGGTAAAACATATTTTTCAATTTACCTGTGGTGAAAATGGGACTGAATCTATTTCTTAAAGCAGTCCATGTTTCTCCATCAGCGTGGAACAGGTTTTGTCCCAATCCTTGTTTGCTGAAGTCCACACCGCGGTCAGTGAACACCTCGAAGTCTTTGATCATGATATGTTTGATTATCTCCAAGTCCCGGACGAGGAGGCAAGGAGATGTCATTCTAAAGAGTCCAACCACTTTTTCATTTGGGAACGCCTTATAGATGTCGTGCATTACGATGCCAATATTCTTCTGACGTAGAACTGATTCCTTGATGTTCCCGAAGAACGGGATTGGTTCCGGTCCGGGAACATTTCTGCTCTTCCAATAGTTAAATGTTCGTGTAAAGTAACGGTATAACGCGTAAACTATTGCACTTAATCCGAGAGTAATATATAGGAGCGACATTTTTGAGGAGCTCTTAACACATTTGCCGAATAATGTGTTATGAGTGAGTGACTTCGTTAAACATCAGTTTATATACGAAGAGGCACATTTGATTATGACGGTGTTAATATTTTCATACAGTGTTATCAGTTTTAGGATATGTTATCACGAAATTTGTTTTATTTAACTAGAGTTCAGAGATAATAGCTTTGTAGTAGGTACGTGATATTGTGATATCGCTCGCTGATTCGAACAAATGGCGAAGATTTACTGCGAGTTTTTGAGTCTTCGAGGCTTTATATAGTTTTATGTAATGTTTTGCTACTATGCCGCAGACTACGCGATACTGCTAATCATTTTGTTTGCAATCAGTCTGTTGCTATACCTACCTATTATAGCATTATGATTTGTATCTTTCGTTGCCTGATATTTATTTGTGTTTGGCATCTATATGGCATGTTGTTAGAACTTTAATAGAGATTGTAACAATATCTAAGTAACGTTTTTGAAAAAACTCTTTTTAAACGGTTTTATTTGGCTTTTGGCTCATTCGTTTGTTACGGTTTTTAATACCTTATAGATAAGGTAAAAACTCTTAGTTTTATAGAATTTTATTATGTAAAGCAGAAATATAATATACTACAAACGAAATAACATTAATAAGTAAACTTAAATGCAGTAGTATTCACAAGTTCGGTCAAGGTCAAGGTATAAAATATAGGTATAACTAGTAGGTACTTAGGTACCTATACACTCGTTTCTTAGAATACAAGTTTTAAAAGGTTTTCATTACATTCTAAATTAAGAAATCGCTATCAAATGCTATTTGTATTTTTAACAAAACTATTCGTAATTTATTAACACTGTTGATACAAAACAAAATAGCACTACGTGTCGTATTTTTATAACATAATACACAATAAAATAAAAATTAGATCTGATTATAATTTGCTTTGCATGGAAAATTAGCCTGAACCGCCTTGGCAGTTGCGTTTGCGACCATTCGCAAATTGAGACAGTCCTAAAAATAGACAACTTTTTGTTAATTCTACGTCTTAATCTTTCTAGGCACTAGTTTCAACCGTAATCCTCCTTTGGGCCCAATTAGGACCCTATCTGGTTCAATTTCTAATTTCTTTGGTGTATTCTTCGAAGGTACCACTTCAAACTTGGATAAAATCTTCGCTATACACAGCTGGGACTGCAGCTTTCCAAACCGAATACCTTGAAAAACAAAATCGCATCATTAGTAGTTACTAATAAAGTTTTATTTGCGATGGCAAAATTCGGACATGACACATTCGTATTAACTTTGTTTTCATTCATTGTAATTTATTATAAGGTCGATAAATTGCGATTTTGATGTGTACTTTAAGTACTGTTTTTTTTCAGCAGTTCGCAACAATAGGTATAGCATAAGGGTCAATGAATGCAACGTTTTCTTACTTTTTGTCATAAAACCATCTCCAGCCTTTTTTTGGATTAAATTATAATATTAAACAGATGCTTATGGTATTTTTTTTATATTTTTGATCAAATGGCTTTCTAACATATCTACAAAAAATACAATAACACATACAGTCATATACGACATTATGTATAATGTATTTTGAAATCTATTTACATTGTGTAAATCTGTTCACCGTGACAAGGTCAATGGTCGATAGATATAATATTCAAGCCCGAACTATTATCAAGCTTGTTATTGTTACTTACCGATACAGTTTCGTTGTCCAATTCCAAAAGGTAGGTAAGCGCACGGATGCCGGTTGCCCGCTACCTCCGGGTCAAATCTGTCAGGGTTGAATACTTCAGGGTTGTCGTAATATTTCTCATCATAGTGTATACCCCTCGGAGATACAAGTACTATCGTGTCCTTTTCGATTACCAAATCAGTTCCAGGTATTTGGTAGTCCCTAGTAGCTTTCCTCTGCAAAGGTTCTACAATTGAGTACATGCGAAGAGTTTCGTCGAATACTTTGTTCAAATACTTCATTTCTTTAATGGTTTCGTATGTTATTTCTCCATTATTCGCTTGAGTGATTTTATCAATTTCTGCCCTTAATTTAGATTGAATGTCCTGGTCTTTTGCTAGTTGGTAAAGCATGTAAGACATAGTAGTAGCACTGGTTTCATAACCAGCTAAGTAAAATGTGAAAGCTTGTGATGCCATTACTTCTGGAGTTATTTCAATAGGTTTCGTAGTGTTTCCATGTTTCGTACTATTAATTTCTCCCATTTCACGTAGTTCCAGTATTAGGTCCATGAAGTCGTTCCGGTTCGAAGGTTTACCATTCCTCTGAGTGATTATGAGATCCACAAGATTTTTGAAAAATTGTTGCACTTCTCTTGGAAAGATGGATAGGTTGAGCGATTTTAAAAGTCCTGGATACAGCATATCCAATTCCAGCGCATGACTTGGTCTCGCAAGTATTTTGTCAACAATTTTTAGTGTCTCTATTTTATCATTTAGACTGTCATAACTAATACCGAAGGCACAGGATGAGATTGTAGATAACGTGTATGTTTGAAGGAGAGAGACTACTTCAAAATCTTCTTTCACTTGACACTCAGTGCTAACATAATCCACGAAATTGTCAGCGCCCTCATTTATCAAATAGAACATATTTTTTAATTTACCCGTTGTAAAAATTGGGGTGAACCGACTTCGTAAAGCCGTCCAGGTGTGTCCATCAGCAAAGAATAGGTTTTGTCCCAAACCTCGGTTACTGAAGTCCAGACCGCGATCGGTGAACGCATCAAAATCCTTGATCATGATATGCTTAATGATATCTAAATCTCGGACGAGTAGCGTGGGTGACGTCATTCTATATATACCGACGACTTTTTCATTCGGAAACATATCATAGATCTCTTGAATGACAATACCATGATTTTTCTTACGAAGAGCTGCATCTTTGATGTTTCCAAAGAAGACGGTAGGTTTCGGTCCACGCACATTCCTTTTCTTCCAGTAGTTAAACGTCCTTGTGAAGTAATAATACAAACAAATACACAACACTATTATCACTAGTGATAAATTTATAACGAACATCGTGGAGAACACACAACTCGGTCCGCGAATAATGCTAAATGAATGAATGAATGAACCGTTAGACCTGTTATATTGTTGGCCAGACACATTTGTTGTTATTGTAACCAAAACATAATTCCTAATTGTTATTTTTATCAATATATTTAGATATCAAGCTTTAAAATATTCTTATCAATCGCCATTCTCTGATTAACTTAGAATGCTAAAATGTCAATAGTAGTATGAATGTTGTTTTGTGTCGCAAATACCAAATTATACACCCATGAAAACACAAAAGGTATAATTTAACCTTACATCGAGGAAAATGGTACTTGATGAATGGGTATTATGGCAAATGGTAGACAATTTCTAGCTACTCTTTTGATACGTACATAACAGGCGTGGCGATGTGATGTATAGAACGTAAACAAGGAATTTAAAATTAAAACTGGTTACTAAATAAGAATATGGAACGTGAATAGAAAAAAAAACGATGTTTAGATAAAAAAAAAACAGCTTCTATGTTATTATTAAATTCAACAAACAAGTCTATGGATGAAATATGTAATGTTTATGTTAATAAAGTATTGTACGAATTATGGTACCTACTACCTAATTTAAGCACTCACGTGGTTTTTGATAAACATATACATTTTATTTTTGTAGGATTTGATAAACATTGTTCTTATAGATAGGAAAACATTATAACAATATTAATCAGCTTGGAATATTGTAAGCTCTGCAATGAAAATAATAACAAACCAATTAAAATAAGTATTTTAATTAAGTACTTGATAGTTTAAACTTAAGAACATCATAAATAGTCTATGTATTTAGTGCTGTTTTCTTCAAAACAGCAAATGTACTGAGTAGGAAGTGAATTAGCAATTGACACACCCAATTTTTCAATTGCGTCGTACACGCATTGTCGAGTACGGTAGATACCTAATTGATACGGTCTCGCGCCTCACTGAGGTCTCAAGGCCACAGCGATTACGTAACTGCTTAATGTGACACAAAAATAATTGTTTACAACCGTTATATCACATATATTTTTACATTATAGATTAGTTAGAGATATACTTATAGTACTTATTTATATCGAGTTGCTATACAAGAAAATGACAGCCGTACTCAGAGACATTTAACCTCTTGTGTGCCGCGTATGTAAGACACAATAGAAAATTCATTATGTCACGCGTGAATCCATGTTTAAGCATACGACGGTTTAATGATTACTAATACTATTCCTTAGTAACGATTTGGATTCAAATACAATTGCTAAGGACTGGGTTAAGTAGTTATTAAATGACTCTGAGTACGGCGGTTATTGTTCAAATATTGTGTATGTATGTATAATTGAATGTCCAATAAAATGTGAACTTATGTAGTTAGTAAAGTCTAATGTAGTTAATAAAATCTATATCGATAGATTGCAACGTGATTTGTCCAAAAAAATCTATTTACAAAGAACTTCAGATTTTTAGCGTGTACCTACTATACAATAAGGTACGTGACTTGAAGGACATATACATCGAAAGGAATTTCAAGTATATTATTTATAACTTTAGTGAGACACACTAAATTAATTATATGAACCTCTCGCATGGTTGGAAACTGGTGGAATTCATCGTCAAATAGTTACGGGAGGAAGCCGAAAAACATTATAATTAATTTCAAGGATATTATGAGGTCTAAGATGAACAAAATTCACAAAAACAAAAAAAATA
Organism: Spodoptera frugiperda; assembly: GCF_023101765.2. NCBI lineage: Eukaryota > Metazoa > Arthropoda > Insecta > Lepidoptera > Noctuidae > Spodoptera > Spodoptera frugiperda. The sequence continues at coordinate 11,811,768 of NC_064214.1, read as the reverse complement.
TCTTAGACAAAACTATTTACAAAATATACAGATCAACTAACTTGTCTTAAGGAAATATGATTTTAATCTGAATACATGTATGTCACATGTATTTAGATTAAGTTCATATTATTTAGTTTTTCAGACTATATCTTCACCTCAAGCTTTCAACACTCTAGGAATAATATTAAGATGGATGCCTCCTTTCGGTCCAATGATGGCGCGGTGTGGGGTAACTTTTAGATTCCTGTCTGTATTCTTCGACGGTTCCACTCGGAACTTAGACAAAACCTTTACAATGCATAACTGAGATTGGAGTCTGCCAAATCGCATGCCTGAAAAGAAAAATGAACTTTTAGAAATAAACATAATATTACGAACCTGCATCATAGTCATACGTTTTGGAGAATTTCAAAAGAGTCAAAGCATTTATTTCGAAATTTCAAAAGAGTCAAAGCATTTATTTCAACTAGTGGTCGCCTAGTGGTCGAAATTCGACCATATACGATTTAATTTACAATACCACTTTCCATACGTTCAAGGATAATTTTTATTTAACAAATTGCTATTAGTTTTGTGAAATTCAAATTAATATATTCCGGCGGATCATGAATAACCAAACCTCCTTCAATGAGAAACCTCATTTCATATGAGACGTAAGAATATCATCGCAATGTCTATCAACTTTGACGTTTTGTCAAATACGATGCTATGCATGGTAGTGTGTGTAATGTTTTATTTATTGATTTAATGTACTTTATAAGCATTATTTTTGAAAAATATTAGCATTTTTCACTTCTCCTACCCATAAACTATAAGTGTACCAAATTTTATGCTCCTACGTCCGCGCAATTTTCGTAAAAAGGTTCCGAAAGTTTTTGCATCACGTATTAATATATAGATTAATTCTTAATTAGGCACTTTTAAAACGTCAAATAAAATTGTCCGTCAATCTGTCTGTCAATGAAGCTAGGTGATCGTTCCAAAGTATAGCTAGCTAGCAAAAATATCATTTGTGTGCAAATGCATCTTAAGCTATCCTTACCGATGCAATTTCTTTGTCCAAGTCCAAATGGTAAGTAAGCGCACGGATGCCGCTTGCCCACCTCCTCCGCGTCAAATCTGTCAGGGTTGAATTGTTCAGGGTTGGCGTAATATTTCTCGTCGTAGTGGATTCCTCTTGGGGATATCAATACTATTGTACCTTTTTCTATTACCAGGTCAGTCCCGGGCACATGGTAGTCTCTTGTGGCTTTCCTCTGCAGAGGTTCTACAATCGAGTACATTCGCAGAGTTTCATCAAATACTTTGTTCAAATACTTCATTTCTTTAACCATGTCGTATGTCACTTCTCCATTGTTCGCTTGAACAGCTGCATCGATTTCAGCTATTAATTTGTTTTGGACGTGTGGGTTCAGCGCTAGTTGGTACATCAGGTAGGCCATAGTAGTAGCACTAGTCTCATACCCAGCCACGTAAAACACAAAAGCTTGCGCTGCCATCACCTCAGGAGTTATTTCCAGAGGCTTCACATAATTCCCATATTTTGTATAACTGACTTCTCTCATTTCACGTAGTTCTAATATGAGGTCCATGAAATCGTTTCTTCCCGTTGGTTTACCATTCCTTTGAGCTATAATGTTATCTACAAGATTTTTGAAAAATTTCTGTATAGGGCCCGGAATGATAGATAGATTGAGGGATGTGAGAAGTCCGGGGTACATCATGTCTAACTCATTAGCGTATGTTGGTGCAGAAATTATCTGATCCACGAGTTTAAGCGTCTCCAACTTGTCATCTAGACTGTCGTAACCAACTCCAAAAGCACAAGCAGATATAGTGGACACCGTGTAGGTTTGTAGAAGAGAGTGTACTTCGAACTCTTGCTTCTTTTCACACTCCGTGCTGATATGTTCTACAAAATGATTGGCACCTTCATTCATTAAATAAAACATGTTTTTTAATTTACCGGTCGTGAAAATTGGGCTAAACCGATTCCTCAAGGCTGTCCATGTGTCTCCGTCAGCATGGAACAAGTTCTGCCCCAGTCCTTTCTTGCTGAATTCAACGCCACGATCACTGAACACTTCGAAATCCTTGATCATGATATGTTTTAGGATGTCCAAGTCTCGTATAAGGAGACAAGGAGAGGTCATCCTGTAGACACCGACTACTTTCTCATTGGGATACTTGTTGTAGATTTCTTGCATTATGACGCCAATATTTTTTTGGCGCAGAGCTGATTCCTTGATGTTACCAAAGAACACAGTCGGTTCTGGTCCGCGAACTTTTCTGCTTTTCCAATAGTTAAAAGTCCTTGTGAAATACAAATAGAATAGGTAAATGAAAGATGTCAGCACTATCGGGAGATACAAGAGCAACATTTTGAAGAGTTGTTCGCACAAACTGAGAGTTGGTTGATGTGTATAGAAATGTTACTTAACCACATGTTTTATACAAGATACGAAACGTCATGATACAAAACGTTCTTGTTGTCTGTTTGTGTAATTGTTTGGTTCAAGTATTCATTATGGTAATTACTCTATGATTACCTCGTTAGATGTCCCTATAAAAGGCATGTACATATGTGTCTACTTAGTTGGATCTCGTTGTTCCACATATATTTGATTACATGCTATTTTAATGTTAGGTTACCCCTCCAGCCTCTTTTTGTTTAAAATCATGATAGTTTGTATTTGGAAAGAAAGAAAGAAAAAGCATTTTTTAGTACCAGGCACGATACAGCATAAATACAAATAAACAATGGGCATTTTAAACAAACAGCAAAACATGCCAACAATAAGTTAAAGGGGGGACCCACGCAGTGTAAATTAGGGCCTATGCACACCACGATTTTTAAACGCGCCGTCGACGCGCGTTTGTAGCGATACAGCCGCGCGTTTGTATCGATACACGACAACAAACTGCTCTGCAGGAGAAAAACGCGTGTACAAAAAAACGTGGTGTGCATGTGCATAGGCCCTTAATATTTAAGCGCTGAAGTTTTATTTCCTAAGTATCCTTATACGGAAATACCTTATACATATAAGAAAGAACCTTTTGAAGTCGGTTAAAAAGAAGTCCTGTCTGTTATGTTTTGGCTGCACTACTGAATTCATTACAATGAAATTGAATTCTGAGATACTCCTCGCTCAATTATAAGCATGCCTTATATGTTCCAGAAGGACAAAGTCTAAAACTAGTAAATAGATATTTTTGGACAAAGTCGGGGGCTAAAACTATTAAATACATATTGTTTTAAGTCGAGTAACCTATTTAACCTTTACCACATTTGATAAACAGGTCAAATTAAAGTATTAATTTAGCTTATCTTAATCTACTAATTACATTGATATTGATACAAATGATAATACGTGTATAACACGAATGTACGAAGTACTTATAAACCACATATTATGTTTTTTATACCACAACTAGTTACGATTACCTTGACTTTTTCTAAAAATAAACAATCTTTTTAAACATTAGCAACACAGATTAAACATTTAAGAGATAAAGAAAAAAGCAAGCAGCGTCACGCCTTTTATCCTCGAAGGGGTAGGCAGAGGTGGACATTACGACACGTAATGTCGCTATACAATGTATACCCACTTTTTACCATTTGTGTTATAAGTCCCATGTAATAGGGGGTGAACCTATTGTCATATACTGGGCACAATTCTAGACTCCATGCTACTATTGAGAAATTTTCGAAAAACTGAAAAACCCAGTAATACTTTGCCCGACCCGGGAGTCGTACCCGAGACCCCTTGCCCGGCAGTCGCACTTGCGACCACTCGGCCAACGAGGCAGTCAAACATTTAAATGAACGAATATCATAAGTGGTTTATATTTAGCAGTTGTTAGAAGAATGACTAATGCGAAACATAATGAACAGTTATTTTACAAATTGTTGACATAAAATTGACAACACGACAACCGGTTGTTGCCCGTTATTGAAACAGTATAAATTATTGAATTAATTAATACACTGATGACTTATATGTATGTATGTATATTAAGGAACTTTAATCACACTAATCACGCTGAAACTACTGAACGGATTTTGATAAAATTTGGTATACCTTAAAATTTCCATAGTCTCTTTAAGATCTTAAAGATACATTTTCTACAGATATATTCTTTTATTTCTACATGAATGCCATTTTGTGTTCAAAATGTTAAGTTCGAGAGATCAGAATGTTAACCTATACAAAAATTACTATAAGCTTCACTTACTACCGCACTCAGAGACATTTAATGATTACTTAAACTATTCCTTAGTAACGATTTTGTACCGAAAACGATTGCTAAGGACTGGGTTAAGTAACGATTAAATGACTCTGAGTAAGGCGATTAGTTCATTTTATCATAATTAAAAATGTCTATGTTTGTTGTACAGACGCGGCTGAGGGCTGACGCAGATGTTGCGCGCGCGCCGACACTGGAGAGAGGAGCGCGCGCGGCCAGCGGGCGACGCGGCCACCATCCCGCGCGCCCTCTAGACCTACACTACCCTAGGCATTGCACTATATACGGTAATTATATTTTGAACCGACCCTAGGCATTGCACTATATACGGTAATTATATTTTGAACCGACTTCAAAAAAAGGAGGTTCCTAGTTTGACCTTTTTTTTGGTGACGGGGGGAAACCTTCAAAAGGCGCCTAGCCTTTTGGGCTTTTGGCCTTTTGGCCTTTTTGTGTGGGATTTTTACCTCACTAAAACCACCCCGGTAGTCACCCTCAACACCTGTAAGTCCTAGTTTGACCTGTATGTATGTTTGTGCGCGATTATCTCGCGTTTGGCTGAATCGATTTTGAGCATAGTATTATTCAGACTTAGGAGAAGGTTTTATTATATTAACAGACCTAAAAAATGGAAATTTGTACACACAACCGAAAGACTATATGACAATACAATGTGTTATGTTTTGTTACAGGTCGGTCATGAAAAATCTTGCCCATTTGCTGGCTGTCCCTATCAGCGATCGAGTGGTAACTTTCATCTCTCTAGTAGCCGCGGTCACACTGCTCTCGCGGACGACAGGTTAGTTGTCCGACAAATTAGAATACATTATACACACGGATAGACAAAACTCAGTCATATAATCAGTAACCTTAGTATGAGTTGGCTTTACGTTTAAGTCTTTGACTGCCAATAGAAAACTGTTGAAGGCAAATCCACCGCTAACGTCTGTCACCGGTGACTCCCGTGGCGTTTAAAGTATAAAAGTATTAATCAAAACGAGAACGCGTTCGCCGCTCTGATTGGCCGGCTTGAATAAACCAACCAATCCGCGCGCCGTACGCGCTCTCGTTTCGATTACTTTAAACGTAAAGGAAACTTGTATTAAGGGTACTGACCGTTCAAATTGCGGAAAGATTATACAAAGCAAGGCCTTGATAAACATATTTTGTTTAGCTCGACATTTAATTTTTTTTTTTCATTTTTTAAATTAAAGTAATGTGTGTGTGTATGTGTGTGTCCAATACAGTGTTAAAATGTTATAATAATATTTACACCTGACATACAACTAGGTTAAAACGTAGATGGAACATAGGTCGTTGTGCTAGGTTAATGCCCGAACACACTGTAAAGAAGCGGGGAGCGGGGGGTAAAAGGGTTGTTTTTAGTTACTAAAAGGACAGTAACTCCACTAACCGAAATAAATTAAAAAATCTTTGTCCACTGATTTAATCTAGACCTGCGAACGACCTAGCGGGTTACTAGGGCTCTAGCTCAAACCAGCACCCTTAGTACGAGTTTGCTTTACGAAACTAGAGTGCGTTCGGCGCTCTGATTGGTTGGATTTTCGCACCGGCCAATCAGAGCACCGAACGCTCTCGTTTCGCTCTCGTTGAACGTAAAGCGAACTCATACTAAGGGTACAGGAGTAAGAATCGGATGGTTTTTAGTCAGTAACAGTCTGACACCCTCCCACTTCACCCAAGGAGAAGCTATTGGACGATTTTTCCCCCATAAAAATGAGGATATAACCCAACCTTAATGTTTAGCGGTCAGGCTAGTAGCTATAATATCAAGAAATCACAAACCCAGTAGCCATTAACTGATCGCATAATCAAACTCTGGCATAATACTGACATTTCCAAATTGATAAGTCCAATAATATTTGGCGGAGTTTAATCCCAGGATTGGTTTAATAGTCACGGTCTCACAATCCCTCTGTTACTTTGTTAGGTTCATAGCATTTAACTTGCGGTTTGTTACGATATCCGGATATGGTCGAATAATTATTATTATTCAGTATTCTGATTTGTTAAATCTTCTTTGGGTCTTAATGGTCGCCCGATACTTATAAGTAATATGCTCTTTAGTGATCGTGATCATAATTCAATGATTTAACTGTCACATACAGTCTAGTAAAGTCATCTAGTCAAACATTCTGAAACAGACAAAAAATACGTGTCTAATATTTTTCCATTACCTAACTAACTGACTAAATAGATTCTTAATTTTCATACCCCGTCATCATCCCTATTATGTACAGACATATCTGCATATTAATTGTTATGTTTAATTTTAGATAAAAATAGCCTTGAAATAGCGACTAGGTAGTTATTACTTACCATACAAAAAAGGTTGGTAACCGTAGAGTACTTAATCTTTACTTGATCATTTCAAACACGTGCGTAATGGTAAAATTCCTATGTGGTTGCATAATCAAACTCTGTTAGACTAAATTTATGTTCACTGTTTAAAATATTGTATAGAACTTGTAACGTGAGAGTCCTACAAATACTATCCAGCTTTTAAACTTTAGCTGACCAAATTCTTTATAGTAGCCATGTTATAAATTAAAAAAATTATAACATGGCTACTATTAGGGCGATTACACATTAAAACTCGTTTACCTGATTATTTCTCTAAGACAGTAGTTATCTCCGGAGCTGCGGACTATCTAGCGAGTATACCGGGGCTCCGGCCCGAAAACCAGGAGTAGGAACGGGGTGATTTTTGAGTCTGACACTCCCCATCGCCTCACCCAATTCGGGAGAAGTCATTGCATTATTTACTCCCCTTAAAAAAAAGACAGTGGTTCCCAAACCGTTACCAATATGACAAATAAAATACAGAACGGTTGGTAAGTCTGACTATTTACAGACAAGGCCCACTAAAAATCCGCTTGCAACCCACATTCCTACATTGAGCTAAACTCACACATTTAAAATATCTAGTAAAAAAAGTGATTTATGTAACAAAACCGTAGCTTAAAATGGCTGTCCAGCAGTTATTGCCATCATTAATATAATATGTTAACAAAACTACTTATTTACTAATAAAAAATATAGGAATGAGCGTATGACACCTCAAATAATGATTTATTTAAGATTATGATTTATGTAATAACATTTAAAATACTTTACATAAAATAAAAATAAAACGATTTAAACACGCCCAAGTTGAAGGTCAGTGACCGCTTTGAGTACAGTACCTATATTATTATTTATTCATACAGCCTTGGTTGGCAGTGAGTACTGTGAAGAGGTACCCTATAGACATCAGACCCTCTGATCTAAGAGACGGATTAGATACATGATAATGTATTACATATTTTTGTGAAGCAGGGTTATTTTATAAGCAGTTCTTTGGTTATACATAAGGCTAAAGAATACGGTTTTTCAAAATTAATAATTTTTATCCTTACATGGGTCTTATTAAAACTCATAACCTAGCTGGCAAAAATCGCTATTTAAAAAGGATTTTTTTTAATTCACATCACACATCAACACTATACAAGTGACCCCTGCTGACCAAAAGCGTCTTCCTACACTGAGAAGGTTTGAGTATTAATCACCACGCTTGCTCAATGCGAGTTGACAATTTCTAACTTATAATCAATAATTATAAGCTCAAGTTTCCTCACGATGTTTTTATTCACTGTACAATACATATAATTTAGAAAAACTCACATTGGTACTTGTCGTTGATAGGTTACGAACCCACACGCTCTTTCACGAGAAGTTGGCATGTTAAACCTCCGGGCCACTATGAGATTTTTTTTTAATTAACCAATGTAAATCCTTTTGGTTCTGCGACTAATCCCATCTGCGATAGTGTCGGAGTAAGAGAACAGGAGCTTGTACGCGATTTTGCGTACACATACATGATTTTATCTCTTGCGTATTTGGCTACTTTCTGTGGGGTTGGACATCGTAAGAAGACCCTTTTTTTGAGGGGGAAAAATCATCCAATGGCTTCTCTCGCCTTGGGCGAGGCGAGAGGAGTGTCAGACTCTTACTAACTAAAAACCACTCCGTTCCTACTCCTGCTTTTCGAACCAGAGCCCCGGTAAACCCGCTAGGTAGTCCGCAGCTCCGGATCAGGCATGACCCTTGTTGTTGTCCTCAGGGTTATTTTCTTTTTCTATCACTTTGACTAAATATTAGTTTTACATTGTTCTCACATAGTTGAAGCAATCGAAACAATGTAACCAAGAATTGTATTGTGAATCTGATTGGAAAAGAGTAATCATGGAGTTTCTTGCTCTTTCTTCTCCATAGGAATCTACACTTTGGAACGAGCAAATAGCTTCTCTAGAGGACTGACCGACAGACTGACGTTATTAATATTATTATATTTGCTTTGACGTTCAAAAGTGCCTTCCTGGTGTAATTGAAATAAATAATTTTGACTTTGACTTTGTTATTGTTATTAATTTCAAAATTCATGTGTGAAAGAAATGTTTGTCCTGTTTCGCAGAAGGGCGGTCCGCCCGTAGGTGGTCGGCGGGAGAACGCGGGCGTAGAGCGTGCGGCCGCACGCGTTTCCCGCACCACACGCACCCGCCCATTCACTGTTAGCAGGTAAACATTCACTACAATATTGTCAACTACATTATCTATACTAATCTATACTAATATTATAAAGCTGAAGAGTTTGTTTGATTGTTTGTTTGTTTGAACGCGCTAATCTCCGGAACTACTGGTCCGATTTGAATAATTCTTTTTGTGTTGGATAGTCCATTTATCGGGGAAGTCTATAGGCTATAAAACATCACGCTATGACTAATAGGAGCCGAGCAGAGCGGGTGAAACCGCGCGGAAGTAGCTAGTTTATTTATAAACCGACTTCAAAAAAATGGAGGTTGTCAGTTCGACCTGTATAACCTCTAAGTTTATTGTGTAAGTAGTCTGATAGGAAATGCCGGCCTTATCTAGTTATTTCAGAGTTTGACGTGTAAAAGTGTTATCTTGTAAGCAATTTGCACAAATAAATATCATATATTATTTATATATGTGTATACGCGATTATTTTACGTTTGGCTGAACCAACTTTCAGACTTAGGAAAAGATGTTTCTTAACATGTGGAAATCCTCATGGATTACCTTTACTTTTAACATGCGTGTTGCAGTCGGATTATTAAATTATATTAATTATTATTTAACTTTAACTCAACATTGAGTTTATTTATTACCATTTTTTAAGCAGTCAGATAGTCCTAAACTTACAATTTGTCTTTAGAAAAATCAACATATTTTATCAACACATACACACTTCCTATTCATACAAGATCTAAGAGTGTCTTTGACATATTCCTACGAATTCAAAAGTATTATTTACATGTTTATTGAACTAACCCCTTGTCAAACTATCTGAGACATTGATACCGAACTTGGAACAAAGAAATAACTAGAGCTGTCACTACGAATACGCAGTGCGGGGACGATATAATTTCCCGTCCCGCATTGCGTACATATCAAAGGAATGACTGGATTATCTACTCTATAAAGATATTGTGAAATGTTTTTGAAGAATTTCCCTAAAAAAAAAGAGATTTATCATCTGGTTTATAGACATGTAGAAGATTGTGAATTCAGGTTTCATTTCCTCGAGTTATGTTGGATATAGGTGCCTATATTTTAACAGGTACACATAAGTAGTTCAAAACACAAAAGTAAGGACTTTTGATTTGTAATTTTGCTTCCAAACAACTATTTGTTTGGAACTACGGTCAGTGTAATTTAGTCAAAATGTGAATTTGTCTTAGTTTCCGAGCATTTGATATAATACAATGTGAATACTTAAGTTAGAAGGATCTCATGTCTAATCCAAAGTGTAAATTAAATACCACACTATATAGGTACGCTTAAGTTGAACAAAACTGACTTCTCAAAGATCAATACGAAAATTAAACTAACGAACTAATTCTAGTTACACACGCCGTAAACTAGCCAATTAATTATTATTTTATTTTATTTGTACAAATATTAATCTTATATAAGCTATCCCAAAGCGATAAAGAAAGGGAATAAATAAAATGCCCTATGAAAGTAGGGTTGTAACGTACAATATAAATGGTGGCCTTGCCCTGGTTTCGGGAGGCACAAACACCGCCTTATAGAGCCCTAGGGGCGCTGTAGGGGGAATTATATTGTTAGTATAACCACATCTCATCCCCTTTATAATTTGGATAAATCATTTACGCCTCCTTACTGTGATCTTGTAATCGCCCTGCAGTTAGTTACTTTACTTTCATTTTATTCGGAGATTTTTTAAGCGACTTCCTAAAAAGGAGGTGGTTTTCGTTGACCAAAGAAAATATGGTACATGCAGACTTTTTTACATGGTGGTTTTCTTCGGTGAAATAAAGTATATATTAAAATCATAGCTGTATTTAAAGTTAGGTTATCTGTGTGCAAAATTTTATTTTATTTTATACATGGGAATGTGCATAACAATGATATAACGTTGAACTACTTTTTTTGAGTTGCTCATAGACTTGACGGCCTAATTTAAAAATCTTACTAGATACGACTGCGTCAAATATTATAGTTGTTTTAAGGAATAGATGGCAAACGAGCAGACGGGTCACCTGATGGTAAGCGATCAGCACCACCCATGGTTGTAAAAGATAAACTTTTTACACGCAAATAGCAAAAACATGTTATTCTAACAAAACACGTATTTTGAAAGTGATATTAATCTTACAGAACGTGAATAGGTATCTTCTTTGTACAGAATGCTATCAAGGCTAGCAGCTCACAAAAGAAAATAAGGTCACTCCAACTTGCTCGGTTATTGTTTTGGATTAGCGCCAACTATCGTAAATCGTTACTTTGTATAATTTCGATAAGCTTTTGTGGATAATAATTCCATACATACCTAATAACGTAGCATCACGCGTTTATTGCCTTCAGTATTTTAAGTAGGATCACAGGATCCCAATCGGGACTTTCACGACGTTCTCGTTTCTCGAAAAGCCGGATCACCTGATGGTAAGCCATGGATACTTGAAACACCACAGGCGTTACAATTCCGTTGCCGGCCTTTTGGGGGTTAGGAATTTAAGGGTTGTTGGGGAATCTGGCGTTGGGAAAGTAATTGAGCCTCCGGTAACCTCACTCATACAACGAAACCCAAAAGAATCATCTAAATCCATTTTTTGGCAATAATTAAACAATTTTTAATGCATTTTCTTTCCAATACAGTAGGCAGTTCACTCGGGGGGAGTTCGATAGACAATGTCCGAGGACTTGGACTCGATCAGCGAGGAAGAACGAAGCTTGTTCCGACCCTTCACAAGAGAGTCACTGGCCGCTATCGAAGCCCGCATAGCTGAGGAGCATGCCAAGCAAAAGGAACTCGAGAAAAAACGAGCGGAAGGCGAGGTGAGTACCCTCCCTCACTCACCGTACAACACACGTGTGTCGAGTGCCGAAAAAAACAAAAAAAAAGTTACAAAAAGAAAACACTGTAAAACTGTTAGAATATTTACAAACATTGGACAAATACACGAGTGATAAAATGTTAGTTAGCACACAAAGACATCACTGTTACAACAATCGTGTGGCACACACAGTTTAGCTACGGACAGACGGAAGCTAAAACTCTGACGAATAATTTTTAAATTATTCCAGAACGATTTGGGGCGGACGAAAAAGAAAAAAGAAGTAAGAATGCTTGCTTGCCCCTTTTACATTTTTACGGCTCGTTTTTTTAGTGAAAACTTTTCAGCAAGTTATCGCTTTCACAAACGAAATTTCTTTGAATGAACGATATTGCAAGCTCCCACAAACATTGGCGACACATTTGTTCAAGTGCGATAACTTGTAGTGCATTCTGATTTATGCATATGACCGCATTTAAAGCATTATCCTTAACACATCGCTTGTTGGCAAACTATCTGTAAAAACTGTGTTGACAAGTTTAGCTGTTACTCCACTGAAAACAATAAAAACGTTTCGAGATATCGTAACAGCTAATCTTAATGTAGATACAACGAAAGCTTGTCATGTTTATTTGCATTTCGATGAAGAAATTAATCTTAGTCAGACTGATGAAAAAAAAACCGTAAAAAAGAAAGAAATATAAAGAAAGAAATGCAATAACCAAAACGATAGTACTTAGTCCCACCATTCATAAAAAGTGAGTAACCCTCCCCTATAGAAAGAGACAGAAACACGTGATCTCCTTACTTAGATATAGCAGAACCACTAGCCAACCTTGAACCCGGTAATAGAATTAATTGACGATTGAATTTACGTAGTCAATGCCCCTTTAGACCAAAATAACTTTCAATAGGAATAAATCGATTTGAGAGTTCCTTTATTATATAACGGTAACATGTAAATGGTAGGACCTCCCGATGTTATAACCGTTAGCGATCAAAGTACACCAGCACATAACATACCATCTCAAGCATTGCACAGGACTGGCTCATGTTCGTCACTTCATCCTCGACTGCCGTCATCTAGGTCTATCATGGTGGCATCACCTAGCTAGCGTTTAGTGCATAATAGTGTAAACAGTTAACAATAATTCTGATAAATATCAAGTTTTGTTGGTTATGGATCGTATTTTGTAACATTTTGGGCTTGCGCTAGTCACGCCTCCTATTCTGGGACCGTTTTCGAATAGACGCCATAGTCAGTCAGATACATAACTGCCCTAATGTTATATATGTACACAGCCGAAGTATTCGGAATATATAGTTCGTACATTCGGAATGGTAACATAATAGTGGGAATGTTAAACTGAAACGCTTTTAGTTATGCCAGATACGCATCATAGTCACACAGACAGCAGCACTACACAAGATATAACTAGCTTGGAACGCCTTCACAGACATGCTGGCCCAGCCACCGACTCTGTAACAATACTAGTTGTGTGAGCGGCCAACAGTATTGTTACGAGGACATACGCATTACTAAGCTCATGATATTATGGTCTGTTACACTAGGCTTACCGTAGGCTAGCTTGACTCTCTGTCATTGGACTGGCACAATGACCAAGCGTAAGTAAATATTACAAAGCAAACTAGACGGACACGGTAACTGGGTGGCTCATTAACGAATGAATAAAAGATTGGTGTATTTGTCAAATGCAGATCCTCAGGTCATTGCTCCGTATTTCATATTCCTATGTAAATAAGCTGAATGTTATTTTCTTGAACGACAGACATTATCTGAAGCTCGGGAGCATTACGTCGACTTTGAAACAAAAGGGAATACTTTAGCATTCTTTGTAATAGCGCCTTTAATGTTTGAAGAGCGTTGATAGGCTGTGTTCTTTGGATCTGCCGTTGGCCCGTTTGTAGTTGTTTCGAATGATGCTTGATGGTATTGTAATGCTGTAATTGTGTCGACTTAGGTGCGTTACGATGACGAGGACGAGGACGAAGGTCCTCAGCCGGACGCGACCCTGGAGCAGGGCCTGCCGCTGCCGGTGCGAATGCAGGGCTCCTTTCCGGCGGAGGTGTCCTCCATACCCCTCGAGGACATCGACCCCTTCTATCACAACCAAAGAGTAAGTACTTCTGCAATGTTTACACTGTAGCAACTGTATAGATGTGGGCGGTACCAAACTAGTTACTCTATATGTATAATGGCACGTTTTGAGTTAATTGTAATGACATTGTACTTACAAATACTACTGTAAACCGGATATGACTGGATTTTGCCAAAAGTACAGATTACTGTACAGTAAACATATATACATAATAAATTATATAATTTATATAACAAAACACGTAGATATTGTCCACTTATCAACAAGATTATTAAACATGGACGTTTATTTACGTTTTTAAAGCAAGTCATTATTAGTCGAACATTTATTAGTTATCACGTTCCTATGCCACTAAAAACTTGTTATTAGTTTAAAAAGGATAACCTCTTAAGAATTTTGCGAAATCAGAATGACCACGCATATATTATGTATCTAGATGTAAAAACTCGTTCAGGCCACGTGTTGTGTGTATATAGGTATTTTCCACTATTTAAATTATGTGTCCGGATTCACTCCAAGACGGAATGTCTAATAAGGATGCAATGTGTAATTACACATTAATTTATTTTTGGAACAAACTAAATTCGGACTATTACTACCTACTAACCTTTAATCTACCAGTGACTAAATTCATTAAGTATTTATTTAATTACATTTTTATGTCCTTCAACCATTAAATATATTTATAGAGAATAACATATTAATAACATCGGGTACATTATCACATTTGACCCTGCAGTTAAAGTTTAAAAAACAGACAAACAAACTGTCGCATTTATTTTTATATTAGGCACTTAACCAACTCTACGACTAATATGTTGTCGGTATAAACAAGTCTATTTGCATTAAAATTTATCGATAGTGCAAGTGGAACCGGGCATTTGACTAGTTATGTTAAGTAATTATCGATGAATTGCAAAATTTTGTACAGTCATCCGAGATTGCTGTTTCATGAAATATAAGATAATGGTGACAATAATAATAATATTAGGTATTTATGTATTTGCGTCGTCCATAATTCAAAAACATGATGTGAAATTATCAAAAGCAATTTGATTTATTGGGAGTTACGTACCGCTTCATTATTTTGGAAAAAATAACATGCAACTTAATATCTTACCATGCTCATAAGCCATACTGATGAATAAAAATGTTGTTTTACTTATGGTACCTAAATTATACTGAAAGCTGAAAATGTGTTTTATTAGGTCCGATCTTAATAGTCAAAATGTTAAGTATTTTAGCGCTTGTCTACAGAAAGAGTGTCAAAATTTAAGTGAATCCTATAGGATTGACAATAAATCAGTATTCTACTAAATTAGGTATATGTTATTAGTCATCTAGAGGTTCTAATCTAGTCTGGTCTCTATTCAAAGTAATGGTATTAAATAATAAATTGATCATGTTATGTATTTTAAATAATTAATCGTTTTAAGTTCAAGAAAGCATGGATGACAAGCATTACCCTAAGGATCAACTTTATTCAAGTGTAGTTTTACCCACAGTTTTTGCCTATAAAAGTTATAAACCGACTGCTATTCGTATGTATACATACAAATAATATTATATAATACAATGCAAGTCCGGACTGGTAGATAATTTAATCACAATGACTTTTGATAATCTTGATAATCTTATTTGTATTTTTGGACGTAAGCATTATTGTATAATAAATCATTTATCCATTATTTAACAATCAATTAATCCTCCGATCGACGATGTATTATAGTGATAATGATAACAAACGTTGTTGCTAATATTTTATAATTACTAGCTTCTGTTCAGCGGCTTCGCTCGCGTTCCCGAGGGATAAAAAGTAGCATATGTGTTATTTTAAGCCGTAATTTATTTATTTCTTCATCACAAAAGCAGTGAATGGCGAACTTAATGCGGCGGACGTAATCTATCCCTGTTCCATATATTTTATACCGATCCCTTCAACCATTAACTCACATATTTTGCATTTATAATATTACTAACAAAATAGGCAGGATTTAATTATTATCCTTATTATTAACGCTGATTGGTCGGCTCGAATAAATCAACCAATCAGAGCTCCGAACGCGAAGGTAAGAAAGTAGAAACGTAACGTACTAAAGTACCCATAGGTACTGATCGATATTTTTGCATAAAAACGAAGTTAGAGGATGTATACATCCTCACAAAGTTGCACATTTATAATATTAGTAGATAAATTATCTCCTTACATTAAAAACCGCACAAGTGGCATGACTCGCTAAAACTGAATGAAAAACATAACAATTCTTTCACGTGCACTTATAAGTACATATCTGTTTCATTTATCTATGTAATTAAGCAATATAAATATATGTATATTAGCATTTTTGTTCCCTACTAATAAAAACAATAGCCTTTATTTGGATAAAGAAAAATTTTTTTAGCATTTACTTAATCTTAATTTATCACCTTAGCTCAACTGAATTGATGGCAATTAGAACATCATATGTTTGCCTAACTTTGGCAAAGGCCTCTTTCATTTCTTTACACTGCCCAATTAAAACTTTCCTTGTTTTTTATGGAATACGTAAATAAGCTAACGTATCACCTGATGGTAAGCAATCGCCGCCGGCGATGGACACTTGAAACACCAGAGGCGTTACAGGCATTTTGGGGGTTAGGAATTTAAGGGGATTCGGGGATTGGGAAGATTGAGAAGAGGGGAATCCGGCCTCCGGTAACCTCACTCATACAACGAAACACAACGCAAGCGTTGTTACACGTCGGTTTTCGGTGAACCGGCCCATTCGTGCCGGAGCATGGCTCTCCCACCTTGTCCATGTTTTTCTCGCTAAAGGTACTTAGGTAACGAGAAAAATATTTTTGTCCTATTCTATGTATACTAATATCCTATTCACACATACGAGTACAAGCGCGTCATTCTAGTCATGCGTTTTTTGATGCAACAACCATACGTGTGTTAAACGTGACTTCTCAAATGTTATCTATCTACATTAATATTCTTCAACATGATGACTACCGAATTTAAAAAATATCTTGTTTGACAGATTAGCGCGCTTAAACTATAAGTGCGATAACAACTTTATAATTTAAATTACTCTGCAAGTACCTAAGTATATAGGAACTTACTTGAGAAATGTTGTTTTAAAATTAAAAATTATATATTTACTTAGTCGTCGAACACAACTCTGTATCGAATTCGATACCTTATGTTTTGTAGTCGCGATTGCCAAAAATTAAGTCAAACAGTTAGTTTTTTTCAAAGGACGTTTCTCAGTTTCAGATATAAACATATGTATATGCTTTAGCTATATGCATGTATGTAGGTAGGTTTGTGCGCAATTATGTCGTATTTGGCTAAACCAATTTCTATGTGGCTTTCAGCATAGTATTTTTCAGATTTAGGGGAAAATTTTAAGGGTAGAGCATGATTCAGATAGACTCAAAAATATTAAGGCGAAAAGAAAATTGAAGTCTTTAAAAAAAAGATTTATTTTAAAATAAAATATCATATACATGCTTTGTCCAACACAAGTTTGTATCGAATTCTAACCTAATATTACATTACAGTTACATTTGCAAACCTTTGAGTTCATTATTTTTTTATTGAATAACAAACAAGTGACAACAAACAAGTACTTTTTTAAATAAAGGTTACTTATAGAATAAATATATATATATAGTCAGATAGAAGACTTACAAGAATGGAGCGCTAATGAAATTTTCTTCCTAGAAATATAATATTGAAATCTAAATTATAATTCATTGAAACAAGCTTTTCATAGAAAATTATATTACTTGCCTATTAATAGGATACTAATAAAACGTTATTAGCTTTAACCTCGTTTGAGATCAATAACTAATTATAATAGGGAATAACCATATAGACTTCTAAAAAGATTTTGTTCCTTTTTAAAAAAGAAGGTTCTCAGTTTGAGAAGGAGATTGAGTCCAATTTTAGGAAAAGGTTTAAGGGATATTATCTGACTTAATAAAATGGAGGCGGTAAAGAAAACAGAAGACGATGCCCATTTTTAAAAATGTTTTATTAGTTGAAATAGTTGTTTTGCAACTTTTAAGTTATTGGCGTGTTAAATATAAGTAAGCCTACCCCTTCTGTAAGCTTACGTGCATAATTATGACAAGCGTTAAACGTGCAACGTGCTACAACTACATGCATTTTACATGCACACCGTTCACAAACATGTTAACGCGTGCTACCGTATTGTCACAAGTGTAGGAAAATGTACGTAGTTGTAACGCTTGCCATGTTGTGAACATATTGATAACGTATTTACATAAAATAATTAAATGAAATGGTACCGCTACACAAGACATCTAGCTTGTAAATTTTTTTATTAATATATTGTACTAAGCTTTGCACTTTTTGTTTCAGACATTCGTAGTTATAAGCAAGGGTAAAGATATCTTCAGGTTTTCGGCAACCAACGCCCTGTGGATATTGGACCCTTTCAATCCTATAAGAAGAGTTGCGATATACATACTTGTACATCCTTTGTTCTCGTTGTTTATCATTACGACAATTTTAGTCAACTGTATTCTTATGATAATGCCTACGACCCCAACAGTCGAGAGTACTGAGTAAGTATACCTTCTACTATCATACCTTTTTCCAACATCTAAGTTAGATTAATTCGATTACGAATTTCAATTTGATATTTTGAAATACCACCGGACAACAGAACATATCCTTTATTAGGTTATAGATAATTAGTAGAGTGCACGCTAGTTTCAAAATTGTTAGTGTTTCAACTAGTTTTCCAATTGATATATAATCAATATTTAGATAAACGGACGTAAATTTATTAGACATTGTTTATAGTAAATTATTGGAAAACATTATTAATACAATAAAACATGTATATTTTATACATAGTTGTCCTAAATCGCTTTAGGCAGGCGTTTAGAATATTTTACTAACTTTCCCTGGCTGTAACGACCAAAAATCATGTGCATACTTTGTCCAATTATTGTACTGAATATAACTAGACACCATTTTTTAATTTTACATCAAATTAACAAAGACATGTGTGTGACTTTATAAACTCTCATTACAACTTAAAATCAATGATTCCATTAATCAGTACTATACACTAAACTATAAACTACAGTCATTATTTGTACATACCACATATATTTTATTACTACATATACTTAGACGTATTGTATTACTCACATTTATTATACATATAATGTTACTGTACGTACATATATAATTAGAATAAATATTTTGTTCATACATTTACTTACCATCTCGTACAAGTTGAGATGAACTTTGATACTGTATCTCCATATTTTAGAAATGTTTTGTATTATTTTACGAGTGGCGTTCCTCAGTGGAGGTGAATTTTTCCAGAGTTATCTTTACCGGGATCTACACGTTTGAATCAGCGGTGAAAGTAATGGCCAGGGGTTTCATACTTCAGCCATTCACATACCTTAGAGATGCATGGAATTGGCTTGACTTCGTAGTTATAGCTTTAGCGTGAGTAGTAGAATATTTTATTCAATTATGTAGACAGTTAAAATCGTTGAATTGTAGATTATACAGCGTGAAGTTTATGTCGTTTTCGGCCCGCGGCAAAACAACTGCTATAAGGAGTACTTTCGATTCATAAAATAAAAAAAAAGATAACGTTCCTTTTTTAGTTTAAAAAAAATATTCATCGATTTACGCACATGAGACACTAGATGTAGCTTTGTTAAAAAGCGTGATGATTTGATAATGTAGTACGAGTTCGTACACGCTTTTGAAGTGTGTTTTTTAATATTGTTCATCGGCAATTTTTCGTTTTTAACATTTTATTTCTTTGTAAACCTATTGTATTACTAACCATTATACTTGGGGACGAAAACGATATAAATTTCACGGTAAATATCGGTATATATTGATGTGTCATTTTATAGATTTTTTAATAGAAAATTTTGTATTGATATAGAGTAACAATTTACGAAGATATGAGATTACAAATAACGAATTTGATTGTAGTAACTAAATGTTAAAGACTTAAGAAGCAAATGTTCCCTGTTAAATGAATACATTCATAGGAACAATGAGTTATTTTCTTAGAGTATTTGTGAGTAGTGTTGTAGTGATGTATATTAACGTAGATGTTGTTTTTGTGGGTGTCTGTTTCCAGTTATGTCACGATGGGCATAGATCTCGGCAACTTGGCCGCTCTCAGAACGTTCAGGGTACTCCGAGCGCTGAAGACTGTGGCCATCATTCCGGGTAAACACTACAAGTCTAACAAAAATAGAGTAAAATAACAAACTCATATATGTACACCATATATGAGATACTAAGAGTGTTTTTGAGACAATAACGCCCGAATACTGTAATGCTACTCAATTTTAAGTTGTACTTAAATATCGTGCTATCTCTGTTATTTTATAAAGAATTGATAGGGACAGAACTAGTTTTGAGAGCGTCTTAAAATTGAGTAGCGTTTGAGTATTCGGACATAAGTCTTTACATCTGACAGTCCCATCATTTCTGAATTATATTTTACACTATTTTATAGTCAGACCTATTTTTCTATTTTTTATTAGATGTTAATTGTGTAGTACTTCTTTTTGTGTAGATTTTAAATGTATCTAATTAGATTTTAGATAATTAGATTACTTTTTCTTAGAAGTGAAAAATACAACATGAATACCGTATAAAACACTTGAAGTTTCGTGTTTCACTACACCTAATATTTTAACAGCAAAATTAACTAGTGATTTGAGGTTTTGTCTAAAGGTTTTTCGTAGTTTCCAATTATGTAGATAAGTAAGAAGTTGTAATATGAAGAGAGTGTTTGTTGAACAGGTTTGAAGACTATCGTGGGCGCTGTCATAGAGTCAGTGAAGAATCTGAGAGATGTGATAATTCTGACGATGTTTTCACTATCTGTGTTCGCGCTCATGGGCCTACAGATTTACATGGGAGTATTGACGCAAAAATGTATAAAAGTATTCCCAGAAGACGGCTCCTGGGGGAACCTCACCGATGAGAACTGGGAGAGGTTTTGCCAGAATGAGAGTAAGACCACTTTTACTTCTATCAGAAAGCAATTCTGTCTTTAAAGAAATAAAGTCACATTCAGAATAATTTGTTTAAGTGAATAATAATTTGGTCCTAATTTTAAACATTTTAATATTTATTTCAGCCAATTGGTATGGGGATGGAGGGGAATATCCACTTTGTGGAAATTCATCAGGAGCTGGGTGAGTGTAATATATATCCCTAAATTGTTTCCCAACATTTTTTTAAGTCTCATTCTTATGGGTCCTATTCGAATAAAGAACTCAACTATAAACTTTTTTTATCTACTTTCTACACATCAATAAATAATAATAAAGATAAAAAAAAATATTTATTGCAATTTTGATTTAAGGATTAGATTAAAAAAGTATAGCACTTAATACTGGCTTAATAATTACTGTGTTATATTTTTTACTCTACTAAAACCTCTTTTTTTGTTTCCAGTCAATGTGAACCCGGATATGTCTGTCTGCAAGGCTACGGTCCGAACCCCAACTACGGATACACGAGCTTCGACACCTTCGGGTGGGCGTTCCTCTCGGCCTTCAGACTTATGACACAGGATTATTGGGAGAACCTCTATCAGTTGGTAAGTGGCTTGTTGATCATGTGTACTATTGTGTGTAAACTTTCCAGAAAAACGTCAAAATTTCATGTCACTTGACTTTACCCTTAGTACGAGTTTGCTTTCGGCGCTCTGATTGGTTGGTTTATTCGAGCTGGCCAATCAGAGCGTCGAACGCGATCTCGTTTCGATTACTTTAAACGTAAAGCAAACTCATATTAAGGGTATTGTACTAATTGTCTTAACTGTTTTGTATATAGGAGTTATTAGCTTTCTGATCAGCACCGTGTTTAAGTCTCTTTGGTCCATTTTTTACCTCAATAAATTCCATTTTCTTTTTTATAATTCCACATGAGAGATAGTTGACGATGTCATGATTAAAGTAGCAGAGTCTCAGTCTAATGCGAGTGAATTGTTGTAGGTATTGCGGTCAGCGGGGTCATGGCACGTGCTATTCTTCGTAGTGATCATCTTCTTGGGCTCCTTCTATCTCGTCAACTTGATCTTGGCCATCGTCGCCATGTCGTACGACGAGTTGCAGAAGAAAGCTGAAGAAGAGGAACAGGCCGAAGAGGAAGCTCTAAGGGTAAATAGAGAATACATTACAGTAGAAGATAACTGATTAGGACGTTTGGTTACTCTCCTACACTTGCTAACATGACGATACTGGTCGGCCACGGTAGGAAGCAGAGCAAAAAGCGGCAGCACGAGCAGACAAGGCGGAGGCACGCGAGGCGCATGCGCGAGAGGCGGCGGCAGCGGCGCAGGCAGCAGCCTACGCCGAGGCGCACCCCGCCAAGTCCCCCAGCGACTTCTCGTGTCAGAGCTACGAGCTGTTCGTGAACCAGGAGCGCGGCAACCAGGACGACAATACGCGCGAGCGCATGTCCCTCCGTAGCGACCCCTTCCAGGACTCGGTGAGCACTCAGCCCACGCACAAGCCCACCGCCACCGACCCGCACCACGACGCACGCCGCCCCAGGAAGGTCAGCATGGTGAGTATGCGCCGCCACACACTCCCACTCGCTGACAATGGTTCCCCGCGACCCTAATACTAACAAACCCAGCGACTCAACAACTAACTGTGTCTGACATCTCCTGTCATTGACCGCGACCTTCGTTTGTTGTACTCGCGGTAACATTACAAAATCAATATTATGTACATTTTTATATACTCAAGTCGCGTTCTCTTCTATGTACTTAACTTTCAAAGTTCTAAATGTATATTTTTTAAATGATACTTAATTTACTTACATTCTGAATTAATAATGTGAAATTCATATGTTTAAGTTCTCTTCTGTGTATTGAAGAAATGAATTATTGTCAGTCGAGCAGTATCTTTTCAACTTGACTCTAAGACTAACACGCTGCTTAAATGCAAATAGACTTTATCTTCTCGGACGGAAGGTTTAATTTCACTCTTGTTTCACTTTCATCATCATTTAGCACTCCCAGTTGCTCAAGTTGAAAAGAACCATTTTGTTATTCTGTGTTTTACGCTAAGCTTCCAACATTTTGTTTTTGCCGGTGATGTCCTCTATTATTTGAACGCTAGTGCAAATATCCAGATGAAACTAAATGTCTAGATTTGTCCTATTAGATTGTCTAGAAACTTCTTTTTTCCATCTAAATATTTGCCGTGTCTATTTTTATCTCTGTACTATAAAGCTACATGATCCTCTACCATTATCAGATCTTTTGTCTTGAAGCATGCGTATTAGTTACATGGTCTGTCTTGCTCCCTCTACTCTCAGTTTGTTGTGTCTGTAACATTGTGTTTTAACATTTATCTGTGCTCCTCAAATCATTCAAAATTATATTCATTGGTTCGAAACTTCGATTTGAAACCACACATTAGGCCTCGGTAACACAATGCACAGCACAGATAGATGCTTTGAAAAAAAAAACAAAACTAGATGATACATTACATATTTCCTCAATTAGATCATTATTTTCTGTTCCAATACATTTATTAGCAGCACGAAAAACATTTAATTTGAAATGTTATTTTATTTCATTATTGTAACCGATAATAATTTCGTTGAATATAATTTCTTGTGGAAACAATATATGAATGTTAGCATGGTTCCTAGAAGTTGCATATTTGCTCATTGAATGATGCACTGTAGTTCACTTTAGTTCTACAGTTGATCTCCAATAATATTTCTTAACACGTTAACCGCCACGTCGGGCACTGATGACCGACGTTTAGCGGATGATTTGCCTCCAACAATTTTCTTTCGGCATTTCATGCTTTCATAGATGAAATCGTATTTTCCAACTTTTCCATATATAGCAAAAATAAAACGTATGAGTTAATGAATATCAGCATCTCTGTTCTGGACTTTGAGAGACTTGAGTAAACTAGGAACGATAAGAAATAATATTGGAGCGAATGAGTCTATTGTCATGGTAGATTGTTTCTTTTGCAATGTGAGTGTTTACGAACGGGCGGGCGAACTGAACGTATCGACGATGAAGAGGTAGGTTCAGTCAAAGTATATTAATTAAACATAAAACTTACATTAATATTGAAGTAACATTTAATTCCTCAATTTCGATTAGCGACATGCGGAGGCTTCAATATTTGGACGAACAAAGGAACAGTCGTCATGACTATAGATGTAGATTAAATGAAGTAAATAGCTACGATAGGACTATGAAATAGTCGTATGCAAATATGCATGTGAACCCCCACAATACTTCATGTGTTTATAAACAAAGTTACTTGACTAACTATTGCTTTCACCCATTTATATCATTGCTACTTCTTATCGTATTTTGTTCTACAATAAGAGTTTTATACAGCATCCTTACTTTCGTTTTCCATTCTTATACATTTTCTTCATGGATGCGAGTCCGAAAGGAAAATTCTTATTGTAAATATTTGTAATATTCTTAGGCATTTTATTTATTCTTACATTGAAAGCTAGTGTCACATTACCCGTAGACCTCGTGGAATCTCGTGGCACAGAGTAATTTTGTATCTCTCACGAGTCTCGCTTCTAAGCTGTATGTTCAGTTTTAAATGTATGCCATTTTGGTTTGTTTTTGTTCGTACTCGTAATATGTGTAATATGACATAGCCTATTTCTCCGTCCTTTTATCCTATTTGTTGGATGCTAGATATTTGATCGTACTAACTTCTTTAAATGTAATAAACTCGAAATTTTGTTTGTGTATTGAAGGTCCCCCACCCTGAACGCATAAATAAAATCAGCCAGTTGTCATATGGGCCACTGCGCGAGGGCTCACAGGTTTGTCCTCAATCCTCATTGGTGTTTGTGCTCCCCTACCTCTTCCTGTACAATAGGATTACCTCCACTTTTATTTTCTCTATTTAGCTCTTCAACCTCTTTACTATTAGTGGTAACCCGTATCTTCCACTTTCTTTTGCAATTATTCATATCGTTTAAATTTTTATTCAGATATCGATCTTATTTTAGCCCAAATAGAGCATTATTTGCACCAAACATTTCTTTATCTTCATTATTCTTTATCTTTTCTATCTCCTCGATTTCTTTATTTTTCTTGCTATTGTTTATCAGCACATGAAAGTAAATAAATCATTGACATAACAGTTACATTTAGGAGTTCTTACTTCAATCAAAAACATAAAGCCAAAGCCTCTGCAGCCGGTTCAAATAGAGTTTGATATAGAATCCATGATATAGTGGTTCAATAGTTTGCCATTGTGAACAACGTCAATAGTTTTCATGAATTAAAGCTACTCGATCTGAATTGAGGAAAAATATGTAAATGAAAATGAAGGATTTACTTGATAATGATAATAAAATTGAAATGTATTATATTGAGAAACTTGAATTGTATAAATTGAAATATGATGATGTATTGTTGTGGATGTGTGTCAGTGTTTTCAATTGTCGGTATGGGCACAGGCTTCGTTATCACTGCCTGGCTCGCCGTTCAATTTGCGTCGAGGGTCGCGGGGCTCGCACCAGATGGCTCTGCGGCCGAACGGTCGGTCGCGGTACCCGCCGGGCGCGGACCGCAAGCCGCTGGTGCTGTCCACCTACCTGGACGCCCAGGAACACCTGCCTTACGCCGACGACTCCAACGCCGTCACCCCTATGTCTGAAGAGAACGGTGCTATAATTATTCCAGTTTACTACGCTAATTTAGGTAAGTCACATTTTTGTATAATGCTCGATTAATTTCTAACCAAACCGAAGCCCTTACTCATAGATTTATTACAATCACAAACAACACCATCTTTATTTACTGGGGACAAACCAATACATTCATAATTTCTAATCTTTTTAAAGTATCCTCGTTAAGTGTTTGTGAACTTACCCATAACCAACTATGCTACACTCCAGGATCTCGTCACTCATCATACACATCGCATCAGTCGCGGTTGTCGTACACATCTCATGGCGACCTGCTGGGCGGTGGTAAGGCGCAGACCAAGGAGGCGCGCCTTAGGAACCGCTCGGCGTCGAGAAACCACAGTGTGACGTCACAACCACATGCCTACCCACTGCCCGGCCAGGACTTCTCGTTAGCGTCCAGGCCACTTAGAGAATATGTGAGTAGAGGAACCTCTATTTTAAGCACAAACACACACAAAATATACAAAGCTTAACTTATTATACTAATTGATCTTAAAACTCAACCGTCTAACACTATAACTGTAACCTATGACGTCTGTGATGACGTATGCAGTTATAATATAATACTGATACATTTCAAAAATCATGTTAAAAATGTCCCAATAGATTTGGATGCTAACTGCTGCGAATTATTTCAGGAAATGAGCACGACTGAATGTACAGACGAAGCTGGGAAAGTATTGAAACCATCGACAGACAATCCCTTCATTGAATCTTCGCAACAACCAAACGTAGTGGACATGAGAGGTATAAAACAACATCTAAAAGATAGGGCAATAATTTTTCATTCAAATATTTACTGTAACTCCTTCGAACAAAGTTTATTTTAGACTACCTAAAATTCTTTAAAGGTAAAAAGGTATTAGAAACTTATCGTGTTGCCTGAAATGTTACAGATGTAATGGTATTGAATGAAATCATCGAGCAAGCGGGCCGCCAGAGTCGGGCGAGCGATCAGAACGGTACGACAATACACCACACACTAATCTTAATGCCAAAGTCGCTCTCTTTAACCATTTATTTTATCAACGTTCGATGTCTAACTTGCTTTTCAAATAACCAACAGTTAAA